>NC_012879.2:28827020-28827881 GCF_000003195.3 Sorghum bicolor
CTATCGGGTGCGTCCAAATTGATTTCTGAGAATATGGTAAGTTCCATGCAACCCTTACACCAATTTTTTATCAAGATTAGCACTATCTCCGAACAGACCGAACCGAGCTTTCACTTGAGCCTCTTCACCTAGGAGTACCATCGGGAACTTCCACAATGATTTCTGAGCCTATGGTGCACTGGGCACAAACCATGCAACTATCTTGCACCGAAACTAATACTATCTCCAACTGGACTGAAGCGAGATTCCATATGATACACTTCATCTAGTAGTTCCATCGGGTGCATCTACAGTTCCATCGGGTTTGTCCAAACTGATTTCTGAGTATATGGTTTGTTCCATACAAACCCTGCACCTATCTTGCATCAAGATTAGAACTATCTGCAAACAGACAGAACCAAGATTCCACTTGAGCCTCTTCACCAAGGAGTACCATTGTGTGTGTCCAAAATAGTTTCTAAACCTGTGTATTAGCCACAAACCGTGTACCTATCTTGCACCGAAACTAACACTATATCCAAAGAGACCGAAGTGAGATTCTATATGACACACGTCATCTAGGAGTTCTATTGGGTGCATCCAAATATATTTCTAAGCATATGGTACGTTCGATGCAACTCATGCACCTTTCTTGCATCAAGATTAGCACTATCTCCAAACAAAGCAAACTGAGCTTCCACTTGAGCATCTTTACCCAGGAGTATCATCAGGTGCATCCAAAATGGTTTCTGAGCCTATGATGCATTAGGCACAAACTGTGTACCTATCTTGCAACAAAACTAACTCTGTCTCCATATAGACCAAAGCGAGATTCCATATGACACACGTCATCTAGGAGTTCTATTGGGGTGTGTCCTAATG
>NC_012879.2:28827981-28833191 GCF_000003195.3 Sorghum bicolor
ATCTCCTTACTAAGTCATACTTGAGCTTCCACTTGAGCCCCTTTAGCCAAGAGTATCTTCGGGTGCATCCAAAATGGTTTCTTAGCCTATGATGCATTAGGCGCAAACTGTGTACCTATCTTGCACCAAAACTAACTCTATCTCCAAACAGACCAAAGCGAGATTCATATGACACATGTCATCTAGGAGTTCTATTGGGGTGCGTCCAAATGGATTTCTTAGCATATGGTATGTTCCATGCAAACCGTGCACCTATCTTGCATCAAGATTAGCACTATCTCCAAACAGATCGAACCGACCTTCCACTTGAGACTCTTCACCTAGGATTATCATCGGGTGATTCCATAATGGTTTCTGAGGCTATGGTGCATTATGCGCAAACCATGCACCAATCTTGCACCTAAACTAACAATGTCTCCAAACAGATTGAAGCGAGATTCCATATGACACACATGATCTAGGAGTTCTATCGGGTGCATCCAAATTGATTTCTGAGAATATGGTACATTCCATGCAAACCGTACACCTATCTTTCATCAAGATTAGCACTATCTCCAAACAGACCGAACCGAGCTTTCACTTGAGCGTCTTCACCTAGGAGTACCATCGGGAACTTCCACCGTGATTCTAAGCTTATGGTGCACTGGGCACAAACTATGCAACTATCTTGCACCAAAACTAATACTATCTCCAACTGGACCGAAGTGAGATTCCATATAATACACTTCATCTAGTAGTTCGATCGGGTGCATCTACAGTTCCATCGGGTTTGTCCAAATTGATTTATGAGTATATGGTTTGTTCCATGCAAACCGTGCAACTATCTTGCATCAAGATTAGAACTATCTGCAAACAGACAGAACCAAGATTCCACTTGAGTCTCTTCACCAAGGAGTACCATCATGTGTGTCCAAAATAGTTTCTAAGCCTATGGTGTATTAGCCACAAACCGTGTACATATCTTGCACCGAAACTAACACTATCTCCAAAGAGACCGAAGTGAGATTCTATATGACACACGTCATCTAGGAGTTCTATTGGGTGCATCCAAATATATTTCTAAGCATATGGTACGTTCCATGCAATTCGTGCACCTTTCTTGCATCAAGATTAGCACTATCTACAAACAAAGAAAACTGAGCTTCCACATGAGCATCTTTACCCAGGAGTATCATCAGGTGCATCCAAAATGGTTTCTTAGCCTATGATGCATTAGGCCCAAACTGTGTACCAATCTTGCAACAAAACTAACTCTGTCTCCAAATAGACCAAAGCGAGATTCCATATGACACATGTCATCTCGGAGTTCTATTGGGGTGTGTCCTAATGGTTTTCTTAGCATATGGTATGTTCTATGCAAACTGTGCACTTATCTTGCATCAAGATTAGCACTATCTCCAAACAGATCGAACCGACGTTCCACTTGAGCCTCTTCATCTAGGATTAGCATCGGGTGCTTCCATAATGGTTTCTGAGCCTATGGTGCATTATGCGCAAACCATGCACCAATCTTGCACCTAAACTAACACTGTCTCCAAATAGATTGACGCGAGATTCCATATGACACACATGATCTAGGAGTTCTATCGGGTGCGTCAAAATTGATTTCTGAGAATATGGTAAGTTCCATGCAAACCTTACACCAATTTTTCATCAAGATTAGCACTATCTCCAAACAGACCGAACCGAGCTTTCACTTGAGCCTCTTCACCTAGGAGTACCATCGGGAACTTCCACAATGATTTCTGAGCCTATGGTGCACTGGGCACAAACCATGCAACTATCTTGCACCGAAACTAATACTATCTCCAACTGGACTGAAGCGAGGTTCCATATGATATACTTCATCTAGTAGTTCCATCGGGTGCATCTCAAGTTCCATCGCGTTTGTCTAAATTGATTTCTAAGCATATGGTATGTTCCATGCAAACCGTGCACCTATCTTGCATCAAGATTAGAACTATCTCCAAATAGATAGAACCAAGATCCACTTGAGCCTCTTCACCAAGGAGTACCATCGTGTGCGTCCAAAATAGTTTCTTAGCTTATGGTGCATTAGGCACAAACCGGGTACCTATCTTGCACCGAAATTAACACTATCTCCAAAGAGACCGAAGTGAGATTCTATATGACACACGTCATCTAGGAGTTCGTGGGTGCTTCCAAATATATTTCGAAGCATATGGTATGTTCGATGCAATTCGTGCACCTATCTTGCATCAAGATTAGCACTATCTCCAAACAAAAGCAAACTGAGCTTCCACTTGAGCCCCTTTACCCAGGAGTATCATCGGGTGCATCCAAAATGGTTTCTTAGCCTATGATGCATTAGGCGCAAACTGTGTACCTATCTTGCACCAAAACCAACTCTGTCTCCAAACAGACCGAAGCGTCCATATGACACATGTCATCTAGGAGTTATATTGGGGGGCGTCCAAATGGATTTCTTAGCATATGGTATGTTCCATGCAAACCGTGCACCTATCTTGCATCAAGATTAGCACTATCTCCAAACAGATCGAACCGACCTTCCACTTGAGCCTCTTCACCTAGGATTATCATCTGGTGCTTCCATAATGGTTTCTGAGCCTATGGTGCATTATGCGCAAACCATGCACCAATCTTGCACCTAAACTAACACTGTCTCCAAACAGATTGAAGCGAGATTCCATATAACACACATGATCTAGGAGTTCTATCGGGTGCGTCCAAATTGATTTATAAGAATATGGTACGTTCCATGCAAACTGTACGCCTATCTTTCATCAAGATTAGCACTATCTCCAAACAGACCGAACTGAGCTTTCACTTGTGCCTCTTCACCTAGGAGTACCATCGGGAACTTCCACAACGGTTTTTGAGCCTATGGTGCACTGGGCACAAACCATGCAACTATCTTGCACCAAAACTAATACTATCTCCAACTGGACCGAAGCGAGATTCCATATGATACACTTAATCTAGTAGTTCCATCGGGTGCATCTACATTTCCATCGGATTTGTCCAAATTCATTTCTAAGCATATGGTATGTTCCATGCAAACCGTGCACCTATCTTACATCAATATTAGAACTATCTCGAAATAGACAGAACCAAGATTCCACATGAGGCTCTTCACTAAGGAGTATCATCACGTGCATCCAAAATAGTTTCTTAGCCTATGGTGCACTAGGCATAAACCATGTACCTATCTTGCACCGAAACTAACACTATCTCCAAAGCCATCGAAGTGAGATTCTAGATGACACACTTCATCTAGGAGTTCTATTGGGTGCTTCCAAATATATTTTGAAGCATATGGTACATTCCATGCAATTCGTGCACCTATCTTGCATCAAGATTAGCACTATCTCCAAACAAAAGCAAACTGAGCTTCCACTTGAGCCCCTTTAGCCAAGAGTATCTTCGGGTGCATCCAAAATGGTTTCTTAGCCTATGATGCATTAGGCGCAAACTGTGTACCTATCTTGCACCAAAACTAACTCTATCTCCAAACAGACCAAAGCGAGATTTCATATGACACATGTCATCTAGGAGTTCTATTGGGGTGCGTCCAAATGGATTTCTTAGCATATGGTATGTTCCATGCAAACCGTGCACCTATCTTGCATCAAGATTAGCACTATCTCCAAACAGATCGAACCGACCTTCCACTTGAGACTGTTCACCTAGGATTATCATCGGGTGATTCCATAATGGTTTCTGAGCCTATGGTGCATTATGCGCAAACCATGCACCAATCTTGCACCTAAACTAACAATGTCTCCAAACAGATTGAAGCGAGATTCCATATGACACACATGATCTAGGAGTTCTATCGGGTGCATCCAAATTGATTTCTGAGAATATGGTACATTCCATGCAAACCGTACACCTATCTTTCACCAAGATTAGCACTATCTCCAAACAGACCGAACCGAGCTTTCACTTGAGCGTCTTCACCTAGGAGTACCATCGGGAACTTCCACCGTGATTTCTAAGCTTATGGTGCACTGGGCACAAACTATGCAACTATCTTGCACCAAAACTAATACTATCTCCAACTGGACCGAAGTGAGATTCCATATAATACACTTCATCTAGTAGTTCGATCGGGTGCATCTACAGTTCCATCGGGTTTGTCCAAATTGATTTATGAGTATATGGTTTGTTCCATGCAAACCGTGCAACTATCTTGCATCAAGATTAGAACTATCTGCAAACAGACAGAACCAAGATTCCACTTGAGTCTCTTCACCAAGGAGTACCATCATGTGTGTCCAAAATAGTTTCTAAGCCTATGGTGTATTAGCCACAAACCGTGTACATATCTTGCACCGAAACTAACACTATCTCCAAAGAGACCGAAGTGAGATTCTATATGACACACGTCATCTAGGAGTTCTATTGGGTGCATCCAAATATATTTCTAAGCATATGGTACGTTCCATGCAATTCGTGCACCTTTCTTGCATCAAGATTAGCACTATCTACAAACAAAGAAAACTGAGCTTCCACATGAGCATCTTTACCCAGGAGTATCATCAGGTGCATCCAAAATGGTTTCTTAGCCTATGATGCATTAGGCCCAAACTGTGTACCAATCTTGCAACAAAACTAACTCTGTCTCCAAATAGACCAAAGCGAGATTCCATATGACACATGTCATCTCGGAGTTCTATTGGGGTGTGTCCTAATGGTTTTCTTAGCATATGGTATGTTCTATGCAAACTGTGCACTTATCTTGCATCAAGATTAGCACTATCTCCAAACAGATCGAACCGACGTTCCACTTGAGCCTCTTCACCTAGGATTAGCATCGGGTGCTTCCATAATGGTTTCTGAGCCTATGGTGCATTATGCGCAAACCATGCACCAATCTTGCACCTAAACTAACACTGTCTCCAAATAGATTGACGCGAGATTCCATATGACACACATGATCTAGGAGTTCTATCGGGTGCATCCAAACTGATTTCTGAGAATATGGTAAGTTCCATGCAAACCTTACACCAATTTTTCATCAAGATTAGCACTATCTCCAAACAGACCGAACCGAGCTTTCACTTGAGCCTCTTCACCTAGGAGTACCATCGGGAACTTCCACAATGATTTCTGAGCCTATGGTGCACTGGGCACAAACCATGCAACTATCTTGCACCGAAACTAATACTATCTCCAACTGGACTGAAGCGAGGTTCCATATGATACACTTCATCTAGTAGTTCCAT
>NC_012879.2:28835889-28837122 GCF_000003195.3 Sorghum bicolor
ACACTATATCCAAAGAGACGAAGTGAGATTCTATATGACACACGTCATCTAGGAGTTCTATTGGGTGCATCCAAATATATTTCTAAGCATATGGTACGTTCGATGCAACACATGCACCTTTCTTGCATCAAGATTAGCACTATCTCCAAACAAAGCAAACTGAGCTTCCACTTGAGCATCTTTACCCAGGAGTATCATCAGGTGCATCCAAAATGGTTTCTGAGCCTATGATGCATTAGGCACAAACTGTGTACCTATCTTGCAACAAAACTAACTCTGTCTCCATATAGACCAAAGCGAGATTCCATATGACACATGTCATCTAGGAGTTCTATTGGGGTGTGTCCTAATGGTTTTCTTAGCATATGGTATGTTCCATGCAAACTGTGCACTTATCTTGCATCAAGATTAGCACTATCTCCAAACAGATCGAACCGACCTTCCACATGAGCCTCTTCACGTACGATTATTATCTGGTGCTTCCATAATGGTTTCTGAGCCTATGGTGCATTATGCGCAAACCATGCACCAATCTTGCACCTAAACTAACACTGTCTCCAAATAGATTGACGCGAGATTTCATATGACACACATGATCTAGGAGTTCTATAGGGTGCATCCAAATTGATTTCTGAGAATATGGTACGTTCCATACAAACCGTACACCAATTTTTCATCAAGATTAGCACTATCTCCAAACACACCGAACCGAGCTTTCACTTGAGCCTCTTCACCTAGGAGTACCATCAGGAACTTCCACAATGATTTCTGAGCCTATGGTGCACTGGGCACAAACCATGCAACTATCTTGCACCGAAACTAATACTATCTCCAACTGGACTGAAGCGAGATTCCATATGATACACTTCATCTAGTAGTTCGATCGGGTGCATCTACAGTTCCATCAGGTTTGTCCAAATGGATTTCTGAGCATATGGTATGTTCCATGCAAACCGTGCACCTATCTTGCATCAATAATAGAACTATCTCGAAACAGATAGAACCAAGATTCCACATGAGCCTCTTCACCAAGGAGTATCATCACGTGCATCCAAAATAGTGTCTTAGCCTATGGTGCATTAGGCATAAACCATGTACCTATCTTGCACCAAAACTAACACTATCTCCAAAGACACCGAAGTGAGATTCTAGATGACACACGTCATCTAGGAGTTCTATTGGGTGCTTCCAAATATATTTTGAAACATACGGTACATTCCATGCAATTCGTGC
>NC_012879.2:28837222-28841989 GCF_000003195.3 Sorghum bicolor
CTATCTCCAAGAGACCGAAGTGAGATTCTATATGACACACGTCATCTAGGAGTTCTATTGTTTGCTTCCAAATATATTTTGAAGCATATGGTATGTTTGATGCAATTAGTGCACCTATCTTGCATGAAGATTAGCACTATCTCCAAACAAAAGCAAACTGAGCTTCCACTTGAGCCCCTTTAGCCAAGAGTATCTTCGGGTGCATCCAAAATGGTTTCTTAGCCTATGATGCATTAGGCGCAAACTGTGTACCTATCTTGCACCAAAACTAACTCTGTCTCCAAACAGACCAAAGCGAGATTTCATATGACACATGTCATCTAGGAGTTCTATTAGGGTGTGTCCAAATTGATTTCTTAGCATATGGTATGTTCCATGCAAACCGTGCACCTATCTTGCATCAAGATTAGCACTATCTCCAAATAGATCGAACCGACCTTCCACTTGAGCCTCTTCACCTAGGATTATCATCGGGTGCTTCCATAATGGTTTCTGAGCCTATGGTGCATTATGGGCAAACCATGCACCAATCTTGCACCTAAACTAACAATGTCTCCAAACAGATTGAAGCGAGATTCCATATGACACACATGATCTAGGAGTTCTATCGGGTGCATCCAAATTGATTTCTGAGAATATGGTACATTCCATGCAAACCGTACACCTATCTTTCATCAAGATTAGCACTATCTCCAAACAGACCGAACCGAGCTTTCACTTGAGCCTCTTCACCTAGGAGTACCATCGGGAACTTCCACAGTGATCTCTAAGCCTATGGTGCACGGGGCACAAACCATGCAACTATCTTGCACCAAAACTAATACTATCTCCAACTGGACCGAAGCGAGATTCCATATGATACACTTCATCTAGTAGTTCCATCGGGTGCATCTACAGTTTCATCGGGTTTGTCCAAATTGATTTCTGAGTATATGGTTTGTTCCGTGCAAACCGTGCACCTATCTTGCACCAAGATTAGAACTATCTGCAAACAGACAGAACCAAGATTCCACTTGAGCCTCTTCACCAAGGAGTACCATCGTGTGTGTCCAAAATAGTTTCTAAGCCTATGGTGTATTAGCCACAAACCGTGTACCTATCTTGCACCGAAACTAGCACTATCTCCAAAGAGACCGAAGTGAGATTCTATATGACACACGTCATCTAGGAGTTCTATTGGGTGCATCCAAATATATTTCTAAGCATATGGTACGTTCCATGCAATTCGTGCACCTTTCTTGCATCATGATTAGCACTATCTACAAACAAAGCAAACTGAGCTTCCACTTGAGCATCTTTACCCAGGAGTATCATCAGGTGCATCCAAAATGGTTTCTTAGCCTATGATGCATTAGGCGCAAACTGTGTACCAATCTTGCAACAAAACTAACTCTGTCTCCAAATAGACCAAAGCGAGATTTCATATGACACATGTCATCTCGGAGTTCTATTGGGGTGGGTCCTAATGGTTTTCTTAGCATATGGTATGTTCCATGCAAACTGTGCACTTATCTTGCATCAAGATTAGCACTATCTCCAAACAGATCGAACTGACTTTCCACTTGAGCCTCTTCACCTAGGATTACCATCGGGTGCTTCCATAATGGTTTCTGAGCCTATGGTGCATTATGCGCAAACGATGCACCAATCTTGCACCTAAACTAACACTGTCTCCAAATAGATTGACGCGAGATTCCATATGACACACATGATCTAGGTGTTCTATCGGGTGCGTCCAAATTGATTTCTGAGAATATGGTACGTTCCATGCAAACCTTACACCAATTTTTCATCAAGATTAGCACTATCTCCAAACAGACCGAACCGAGCTTTCACTTGAGCCTCTTCACCTAGGAGTACCATCGGGAACTTCCACAATGATTTCTGAGCCTATGGTGCACTGGGCACAAACCATGCAACTATCTTGCACCGAAACTAATACTATCTCCAACTGGACTGAAGCGAGATTCCATATGATACACTTCATCTAGTAGTTCCATCGGGTGCATCTACAGTTCCATCGGGTTTGTCCAAACTGATTTCTGAGTATATGGTTTGTTCCATGCAAACCGTGCACCTATCTTGCATCAAGATTAGAACTATTTGCAAACAGACAGAACCAAGATTCCACTTGAGCCTCTTCACCAAGGAGTACCATCGTGTGTGTCCAAAATAGTTTCTAAGCCCGTGTATTAGCCACAAACCGTGTACCTATCTTGCACCGAAACTAACACTATATCCAAAGAGACCGAAGTGAGATTCTATATGACACACGTCATCTAGGAGTTCTATTGGGTGCATCCAAATATATTTCTAAGCATATGGTACGTTCGATGCAATTCATGCACCTTTCTTGCATCAAGATTAGCACTATCTCCAAACAAAGCAAACTGAGCTTCCACTTGAGCATCTTTACCCAGGAGTATCATCAGGTGCATCCAAAATGGTTTCTGAGCCTATGATGCATTAGGCACAAACTGTGTACCTATCTTGCAACAAAACTAACTCTGTCTCCATATAGACCAAAGCGAGATTCCATATGACACATGTCATCTAGGAGTTCTATTGGGGTGTGTCCTAATGGTTTTCTTAGCATATGGTATGTTCCATGCAAACTGTGCACTTATCTTGCATCAAGATTAGCACTATCTCCAAACAGATCGAACCGACCTTCCACATGAGCCTCTTCACGTACGATTATTATCTGGTGCTTCCATAATGGTTTCTGAGCCTATGGTGCATTATGCGCAAACCATGCACCAATCTTGCACCTAAACTAACACTGTCTCCAAATAGATTGACGCGAGATTTCATATGACACACATGATCTAGGAGTTCTATAGGGTGCGTCCAAATTGATTTCTGAGAATATGGTACGTTCCATACAAACCGTACACCAATTTTTCATCAAGATTAGCACTATCTCCAAACACACCGAACCGAGCTTTCACTTGAGCCTCTTCACCTAGGAGTACCATCAGGAACTTCCACAATGATTTCTGAGCCTATGGTGCACTGGGCACAAACCATGCAACTATCTTGCACCGAAACTAATACTATCTCCAACTGGACTGAAGCGAGATTCCATATGATACACTTCATCTAGTAGTTCGATCGGGTGCATCTACAGTTCCATCAGGTTTGTCCAAATGGATTTCTGAGCATATGGTATGTTCCATGCAAACCGTGCACCTATCTTGCATCAATAATAGAACTATCTCGAAACAGATAGAACCAAGATTCCACATGAGCCTCTTCACCAAGGAGTATCATCACGTGCATCCAAAATAGTTTCTTAGCCTATGGTGCACTAGGCATAAACCATGTACCTATCTTGCACCAAAACTAACACTATCTCCAAAGCCATCGAAGTGAGATTCTAGATGACACACGTCATCTAGGAGTTCTATTGGGTGCTTCCAAATATATTTTGAAGCATATGGTACATTCCATGCAATTCGTGCACCTATCTTGCATCAAGATTAACACTATCTCCAAACAAAAGCAAACTGAGCTTCCACTTGAGCCCCTTTAGCCAAGAGTATCTTCGGGTGCATCCAAAATGGTTTCTTAGCCTATGATGCATTAGGCGCAAACTGTGTACCTATCTTGCACCAAAACTAACTCTGTCTCCAAATAGACCAAAGCGAGATTTCATATGACACATGTCATCTAGGAGTTCTATTAGGGTGCGTCCAAATTGATTTCTTAGCATATGGTATGTTCCATGCAAACCGTGCACCTATCTTGCATCAAGATTAGCACTATCTCCAAATAGATCGAACCGACCTTCCACTTGAGCCTCTTCACCTAGGATTATCATCGGGTGCTTCCATAATGGTTTCTGAGCCTATGGTGCATTATGGGCAAACCATGCACCAATCTTGCAGCTAAACTAACAATGTCTCCAAACAGATTGAAGCGAGATTCCATATGACACACATGATCTAGGAGTTCTATCGGGTGCATCCAAATTGATTTCTGAGAATATGGTACATTCCATGCAAACCGTACACCTATCTTTCATCAAGATTAGCACTATCTCCAAACAGACCGAACCGAGCTTTCACTTGAGCCTCTTCACCTAGGAGTACCATCGGGAACTTCCACAGTGATCTCTAAGCCTATGGTGCACGGGGCACAAACCATGCAACTATCTTGCACCAAAACTAATACTATCTCCAACTGGACCGAAGCGAGATTCCATATGATACACTTCATCTAGTAGTTCCATCGGGTGCATCTACAGTTTCATCGGGTTTGTCCAAATTGATTTCTGAGTATATGGTTTGTTCCGTGCAAACCGTGCACCTATCTTGCACCAAGATTAGAACTATCTGCAAACAGACAGAACCAAGATTCCACTTGAGCCTCTTCACCAAGGAGTACCATCGTGTGTGTCCAAAATAGTTTCTAAGCCTATGGTGTATTAGCCACAAACCGTGTACCTATCTTGCACCGAAACTAGCACTATCTCCAAAGAGACCGAAGTGAGATTCTATATGACACACGTCATCTAGGAGTTCTATTGGGTGCATCCAAATATATTTCTAAGCATATGGTACATTCCATGCAATTCGTGCACCTTTCTTGCATCATGATTAGCACTATCTACAAACAAAGCAAACTGAGCTTCCACTTGAGCATCTTTACCCAGGAGTATCATCAGGTGCATCCAAAATGGAATCTTCTCTTATGATGCATTAGGCGCAAACTGGTACCAAAATGCAACAAAACTAAACGTCATATCGCACAGTCACGTCCCAT
>NC_012879.2:28899681-28907399 GCF_000003195.3 Sorghum bicolor
TTTACAAACATGCACGAATCTTGCACCTAAACTAACACTGTCTCCAAACAGAATGAAGCAAGATTCCATATGACACACATGATCTAGGAGTCTATCGGGTGCGTCCAAATTGATTTCCGAGAATATGGTACGTTCCATGCAAACCGTACACATATCTTGCATCAAGATTAGCACTATCTCCAAAAAGACCGAACCGAGCTTTCACATGAGCCTCTCCACCTAAGAGTACCATCGAGAACTTCCACAACGATTTCTGAGCCTATGGTGCACTGGGCACAAACCATGCAACTATCTTGCACCGAAACTAATACTATCTCCAACTGGACCAAAGCGAGATTCCATATGATACACTTCATCTAGTAGTTCCATTGGGTTTGTCCAAATTGATATCTGAGCATATGGTATGTTCCATGCAAACTGTGCACCTATCTTGCATCAAGATTAGAACTATCTCCAAACAGACAGAACCAAGATTCCACTTGAGCCACTTCACCAAGGAGTACCATCGTGTGCGTCCAAAATAGTTTCTTAGCCAATGGTGCAATAGGCAGAAAACGTGTACCTATCTTGCACCGAAACTAACACTATCTCCAAAGAGGCTGAAGTTAGATTCTATATGACACACGTCGTCTAGGAGTTCTATTGGGTGCTTCCAAATATATTTCTAAGCATATGGTACGTTCCATGCAATTTGTGCACCTATCTTGCATCAAGATTAGCACTATCTCCAAACAAAGCAAACTGAGCTTCCACTTCAGCCCCTTTACCCAGGAGTATCATCGGGTGCATCCAAAATGGTTTCTTAGCCTATGATGCCTTGGGCCCAAACTGTGTACCTATCTTGCACCAAAACTAACTCTGTCTCCAAACAGACTGAAGCGAGATTTCATATGACACATGTCATCTAGGAGTTCTATTGGGGTGCGTCCAAATGGATTTCTTAGCATATGGTATGTTACATGCAAACCGTACACCTATCTTGCATCAAGATTAGCACTACCTCCAAACAGATCGAACCGATCTTCCACTTGAGCCTCTTCACCTAGGATTATCATCGGGTGCTTCCATAACGGTTTCTGAGCCTATGGTGCATTATGCACAAACCATGCACTAATCTTACACCTAAACTAACACTGTCTCCGAACAGATTGAAGCGAGATTTCATATGACACACATGATCTAGAAGTTCTATTGGGTGCTTCCAAATTGATTTCTGAGAATATGGTACGTTCCATGCAAACCGTACACCTATCTTTCAACAAGATTAGCACTATCTCTAAATAGACCGAACCGAGCTTTCACTTGAGCCTCTTCACCTAGGAGTACCATCGGGAACTTCCACAATGGTTATGATCCTATGGTGCATTGGGCACAAACCATGCAACTATCTTGCACCGAAACTAATACTATCTCCAACTAGACCGAAGCGAGATTCCATATGATACACTTCATCAGTAGTTCCATCAGGTCCATCTACAGTTCCATCGGGTTTGTCCAAATTGATTTCTGAGCATATGGTATGTTCCATACAATCCGTGCACCTATCTTGCATCAAGATTAGAACTATCTCCAAACAGATAGAACCAAGACTCCACTTGAGCCTCTTCACTAAGGAGTACCATCGTGTGCGTCCAAAATAGTTTCTTAGCCTATGGTGCATTAGGCACAAACCGTGTACCTATCTTGCACCGAAACTAACACTATCTCCAAAGACCCAAGTGAGATTCTATATGACACACATCATCTACGAGTTCTATTGGGTGCTTCAAAATATATTTCGAAGCATATGGTACGTTCCAGGCAATTCGTGCACCTATCTTGCATCAAGATTAGCACTATCTCCAAACAAAAGCAAACTGAGCTTCCACATGAGCCCCTTTACCTAGAAGTATCATCAGGTGCATCCAAAATGGTTTCTTAGCCTATGATGCATCAGGTGCACCTAAACTAACGCTGACTCCAAACGGACCGAAGCGAGATTCCATATGACACACATCATCTAGGAGTTTTATCAGGTACATCTAAATTGATTTCTGAGAATATGGTACGTTTCATGCAAACCATACACCTATCTTGCTTCAAGATTAGCACTATCTCCAAATAGACAAAACCGAGCTTTCACTTGAGCCTCTTCACCTAGGAGTACCATCGGGAACTTCTACAACAGTTTCTGAGCCTACGGTGCACAGGGCACAAACAACACACTTATCTTGCACCGAAACTAATACTATCTCCAACTAGACTGAACTGAGATTCCATATGACACACTTCATCTATTAGTTCCATCAGGTGCATCTACCAGTTCCATCGGGTGTGTCCAAATTGGTTTCTGAGTATATGGTACGTTCCATGCAAACCGTGCGCCTATTTTGCATCAAGATTAGAACTATCTCTAAACAAACTGAACCAAGCTTTCACTTGAGCCTGTTCACCAAGGAGTACCACCAGGTGCCTCCAAAATGGTTTCTTATGGTCCATTAGGTGCCAACCGTGCACCTATCTTGCACTGAAACTAACACTATCTCCAAATGGACCGAAGCAAGATTCCATATGACAGACATCATCTAGGAGTTCTATCAAGTGTGTCCAAACTGATTTCTAAGCATATTGTACATCAAGATTAACACTATCTCAAAAGAGACCAAACCAAGCTTCCACTTCAGCCTCTTCACCTAGGAGTATCATCGGGTGCTTCCACAATAGTTTCTGAGCCTATGCTGCATTAGGTGCAAACCATGCACCTATCTTACATCAAAACTAACATTGTCTCCAAATAGAACGAAGCGAGATTCTATATGACACACATTATCTAGGGGTAGTATCGGGTGCATCGAAATTGATTTCCGAGCATATAGTACGTTCCATGCAAACCGTGCACCTATCTTGCATCAAGATTAGCACTATCTCCAAACCGAGCTTCCACTTGAGCCCCGTTACCTAAGAGTACCATCATGTGCGTCCAAAATGTTTCTTAGCCTATGGTGCAATAGGCACAAATTGTGTACCTATCTTGCACCAAAACTAACTCTATCTCCAAAGAGACTAAAGTGAGATTCTATATGACACACATCATCTAAGAGTCCCACTGGGTGCTTCCAAATAGATTTCTAAGCATATGGTACGTTCCATGCAATTCGTGCACCTATCTTGCATCAAGAATAGCACTATATCCAGACAAATAACTGAGCTTCCACTTACGCACCTTTACCTAGGAGTATCATCGGGTGCATCCAAAATAGTTTCTTAGCCTAAGATGCATTAGGCACAAACCGTGTACCTATCTTGCACCAAAACTAACTATGTCTCCAAAAAGACTAAAGCGAGATTTCGTATGGCACATGTCATCTAGGAGTTCTATTGGGTGTGTCCAAATGGATTTTTGAGCATATGGTACGTTCCTTGCAAACCGTGCACCTATCTTGCATCAAGATTAGTACTATCTCCAAACAGATCAAACCAAGCTTCCACTTGAGCCTCTTCACCTTGGAGTATCATTGGGTGCTTCCACAATAGTTTCTGAGCCTATGATGCATCATGCGCAAATCGTGCTCCAATCTTGCACCTAAACTAACACGATCTCCAAACGGACCAAAGCGAGATACAATATGACACACATCATCTAGGAGTTCTATCGGGTGCGTCCAAATTGATTTTTGTGAATATACTATCTTCAACTGGACCGAAGCGAGATTCCATATGGCAAACTTCAGCTAGTAGTTCCATCGGGTGCCTCTAGCAGTTCCATCGGGTGTGTCCACATTGATTTCTAAGCATATGGTATGTTCCATGCAAATCGTGCGCCTATCATACATCAAGATGAGAACTATCTCCAAACAGACCGAACCGAGCTTCCACATCAACCTCTTCACCTAGGAGTATCATCGGGTGCTTCCACAATGGTGTCTGAGCTTATGGTGCATTAGGCGCAAACCGTGTACCTATCTTGCACTGATACTAACATTGTCTCCAAACGGACCGAAGCGAGATTCTATATGACGCACATTATCTAGAAGTTCTATCGGGTGCGTCGGAATTGATTTCCGAGCATATGGAATGTTCCATGCAAACCGTGCACCTAACTTGCATCAAGATTAGCACTATATCCAAATCGAGCTTCTACTTGAGCCCCTCTACCTAGGAGTAACATCACGTGCATCCAAAACAGTTTCTTAGCCTATGGTGCATTAGGCACAAACCGTGTACCTATCTTGCACCGAAACTAACACTATCTCCAAAGAGACCGAAGTGAGATTCTATATGACACACGTCATCTAGGAGTTCTATTGGGTGCTTCCAAATAGATTTCTAAGCATATGGTACATTCTATTCAATTCATGCAGCTATCTTTTATCAAGATTAGCACTATCTCTAAACAGACCAAACTGAGCTTCCACTTGAGCCCCTTTACCCAGGAGTATCATCAGGTACATCCAAAATGGTTTCTTAGCATATGATGCATTAGGCCTAAACTGTGTACCAATCTTGCACCTAAACTAACTCTGTCTCGAAACAAAGAAGCAAGATTCCATATGACACACATCATCTAGGAGCTCTATCGGGTGCGTCCAAATTGATTTTCGATAATATGGTACCTAACATGCAAACCATACACCTATCTTGCATCAAGATTAGCACTATCTCCAAACAGACCGAGTCAAGCTTTCACTTGAGCCTCTTCACCTAAGAGTACCATTGGGAACTTCCACAATGGTTTTCTGAGCCTATAGTGCACTGGGCACAAACAATGCACCTATCTTGCACCGAAACTAATACTATCTCCAACTTGACCAAAGCGAGATTCCATATGACACACTTCACCTAGTAGTTCCATCGGGTGCATCTAGCAATTCCATCGGGTGTGTCCAAATTGATTTCTGAGCATATGGTACGTTCCATGCAAACCATGCATCTATCTTGCATCAAGATTAGCACTATATCAAAACAGACCAAACCGAGCTTTCACTTGAGCCTCTTCGTCTAAGAGTACCATCGGGTGCTTCCACAATGGTTTCTGACCCTACGGTGCATTAGGCGCAAACCGTGCACCTATCTTGCACTGGAACTAACATTGTCTCTAAATAGACCAAGCGAGACTCCATATGACCCACATCATCTAAGAGTTCTATTGGGTTCGTACAAATTGATTTCTAAGCATATGGTATGTTCCATGTAAACCGTGCACCTATCTTACATCAAGATTAGCACTATCTCCAAACAGACTCAACCAAGCTTCCACATCATCCTCTTCACCTAGGAGTATCATTTGGTGCTTCCATAATGGTTTCTGAGCCTAAGGTGCATTAGGCGCAAAGTGTGCACCTATTTTGCACCGAAACTAACATTGTCTCCAAACGGACCGAAGTGAGATTCTATATGACACACATTATCTAGGAGTTCTATCGGGTGTGTCAAAATTGATTTCCGAGCGTACTGTACATACCATGCAAACCGTTCAATAAATCATGCATCAAGATTAGCACTATCTCCAAACCGAGCTTCCACTTGAGCCCCTTTACCTTGAGTAATATCACGTACGTCCAAAATGGTTTCTTAGCCTATGGTGCATTAGGCACAAACCTTGTACCTATCTTGCACCAAAACTAACACTACCTCCAAAGAGACCGAAGTGGGATTCTATATGAGACACGTCATCTAGGAGTTCTATTGGGTGCTTCCAAATAGATTTCTAAGCATATGGGATGTTCTATGCAATTCATGCACCTATCTTGCATCAAGATTATCACTATCTCAAAACCGAGCTTCCACTTGAGCCCCTTTACCTAGGAGTACCATCACGTGCGTCCAAAATGGTCAAATCGTGTACCTATCTTGCACCGAAACCAACACTTTCTCCACACAGACTGAAGCGAGATTCTTTATGACACACATCATCTAGGAGTTCTATTGAGTGCTTCTAAATAGATTTCTAAGCATATGGTACGTTCCATGCAATTCGTGCACCTATCTTGCATCAAGATTAGCACTATATCCAAACAAACCAAACTGAGCTTCCACTTGAGCCTCTTTACCCAGGAGTATCATCGATGCATCAAAAATGGTTTCTTAGCCTATGATGCATTAGGCACAAACCGTGTACCTATCTTGCACCAAAACTAACTCTGTCTCCAAACAGACTGAAGCGAGATTCCATATGACACATGTCATCTAGGAGTTCTATTGGGGTGCGTCCAAATGGATTTCTTAGCATATGGTATGTTCTATTCAAACCGTGCACCTATCTTCCAAACAGATCGAACCGACCTTTGACTTGACGCTCTTCACCTAGGACTATTATCGGGTGCTTCCATAATGGTTTTCGAGCCTATGGTGCATTATGCGCAAACCATGCACCAATCTTGCACCTAAACTAACATTGTATCCGAACAGATTGAAGCAAGATTCCACATGACACACATGATCTAGGAGTTCTATCGGGTGCGTCCTAATTGATTTCTGAGAATATGCTACGTTCCATGCAAACGTATACCTATCTTGCATCAAGATTAGCACTATCTCCAAACAGACCAAACCGAGCTTTCACTTGAGCCTCTTCACCTAGGAGTACCACTGGGAACTTCCACAATGGTTCTGATCCTATGGTGCACTGGGCACAAACCATGCACATATCTTGCACCGAAACTAATAATATCTCCAACTGGACTAAAGCGAGATTCCATATGATACAATTCATCTAGTAGTTCCATCGGGTGCATCTACAGTTCCATCGGGTGTGTCCAAATTGATTTCTGAGCATATGGTATGCTCCATGCAAACCGTGCACCTATCTTGCTTCAAGATTAGAACTATCTCCAAATAGACAGAACCAAGATTCCACATGAGCCTCTTCACCAAGGACTACCATCGCGTGCGTCCAAAATAGTTTCTTAGCCTATGGTGCATTAGGCACAAACCGTGTACCTATCTTGCACCGAAACTAACACTATCTCCAAAGAGACCGAAGTGAGATTCTATATGACACACGTCATCTAGGAGTTCTATTGGGTGCTTCCAAATATATTTCTAAGCATATAGTACATTCGATGAAATTCGTGCACCTATCTTGCATCAAGATTAGCACTATCTCCAAACAAAAGCAAACTGAGCTTCCACTTGAGCCCCTTTACCTAGGAGTATCACCGGGTGCATCCAAAATGGTTTCTTAGCATATGATGCATTAGGCACAAACTGTGTACCTATCTTGCACCAAAACTAACTCTGTCTCCAAACATACCGAAGCGAGATTCCATATGACACATGTCATCTAGGAGTTCTATTGGGGTGCGCCCAAATGGATTTCTTAGCATATGGTATCGCTTCGGTCTGTTTGGAGACAAAGTTAGTTTGGTGCAAGATAGGTACACAGTTTGCGCGAAATGCATCATAGGCTAAGAAACCATTTTGGATGCACCCGATGATACTCCTAGGTAAAGGGGCTCAAGTGGAAGCTCAGTTTGCTTTTGTTTGGAGATAGTGCTAATCTTGATGCAAGATAGGTGCACGAATTGCATGGAACGTACCATATCCTTGGAAATATATTTGAAGCACCCAATAGAACTCCTAGATGACGTGTGTCATATAGAATCTCACTTCGGTGTCATTGGAGATAATGTTAATTTCGGTGCAAGATAAGTACACCGTTTGTGCCTAATGCACCATAGGCTAAAAAACTATTTTGGACGCACGCCATGGTACTCCACGGAGAAAAGGCTCATGTGGAA
>NC_012879.2:28909362-28971112 GCF_000003195.3 Sorghum bicolor
GAGCCTATGGTGCACTGGGCACAAACCATGCACCTATCTTGCACCGAAACTAATACTATCTCCAACTGGACTGAAGCGAGATTCCATATGATACACTTCATCTAGTAGTTCCATCGGGTGTGTCCAAATTGATTTCTGAACATATGGTATGTTCCATGCAAACCGTGCACCTATCTTGCATCAAGATTAGAACTATCTCCAAACAGACGGAACCAAGATTCCACATGAGCCTCTTCACCAAGGAGTACCATCGCGTGCGTCCAAAATAGTTCCTTCGCCTATGGTGCATTAGGCACAAACCGTGTACCTATCTTGCACCGAAACTAACACTATCTCCAAAGAGATCGAAGTGAGATTCTATATGACACACGTCATATAGGAGTTATATTGGGTGCTTCCAAAAATATTTCGAAGCATATGGTACGTTCGATGCAATTCGTGCACCTATCTTACATCAAGATTAGCACTATCTCCAAACAAAGCAAATTGAGCTCCACTTGAGCCCCTTTACCTAGGAGTATAATCGGGTGCATCCAAAATGGTTTCTTAGCCTATGATGCATTAGGCGTAAACTATGTACCTATCTTGCACCAAAACTAACTCTGTCTCCGAACAGACCAAAGCGAGATTCCATATGACACTTGTCATCTAAGAGTTCTATTGGGATGAGTCCAAATGGATTTCTTAGCATATGGTATGTTCCATGCAAACCGTGCACCTATCTTGCATCAAGATTAGCACTATCTCCAAACAGATCGAACCGACCTTCCACTTGAGCCTCTTCACCTAGGATTATCATCGGGTGCTTCCATAATGGTTTCCGAGCCTATGGTGCATTATGCGCAAACCATGCACCAATCTTGCACCTAAACTAACACTGTCTCCAAACAGATTGAAGCAAGATTCCATATGACACACATGATCTAGGAGTTCTATCGGGTGCATCCAAATTGATTTCCAAGAATATGGTACATTCCATGCAAACCGTACACTTATCTTGCATCAAGATTAGCACTATCTCCAAATAGACCGAACCAAGCTTTCACTTGAGCCTCTTCACCTAGGAGTACCATCGGGAACTTCCACAACGGTTTCTGAGCCTATGGTGCACTGGGCACAAACCATGCACCTATCTTGCACCGAAACTAATACTATCTCCAACTAGAATGAACTGAGATTCCATATGATTCACTTCATCTAGTAGTTCCATCGGGTGCATCTACAGTTCCATCGGGTGTGTCCAAATTGAGATTCCATATGACACATGTCATCTAGGAGTTCTATTGGGATGAGTCCAAATGGATTTCTGAGCATATGGTATGTTCCATGCAAACCGTGCACCTATCTTGCATCAAGATTAGCACTATCTCCAAACAGATCGAACCGACATTCCACTTGAGCCTCTTCACCTAGGATTATCATAGGGTGCTTCCATAATGGTTTCCGAGCCTATTGTGCATTATGCGCAAACCATGCAGCAATCTTGCACCTAAACTAACACTGCTCCAAACAGATTCAACCAAGATTCCATATGACACACATGATCTAGGAGTTCTATCAGGTGCGTCCAAATTGATTTCCGAGAATATGGTACGTTCCATGCAAACCATACACCTATCTTGCATCAAGATTAGCACTATCTCCAAATAGACCAAACCAAGCTTTCACTTGAGCCTCTTCACCTAGGAGTACCATCGGGAACTTCCACAGCGGTTTCTGAGCCTATGGTGCACTGGGCACAAACCATGCACCTATCTTGCACCGAAACTAATACTATCTCCAACTAGACTGAACCGAGATTCCATATGATACACTTCATCTAGTAGTTCCATCGGGTGCATCTACAGTTCCATCGGGTGTGTCCAAATTGATTTCTCAACATATGGTATGTTCCATGCAAACCGTGCACCTATCTTGCATCAAGATTAGAACTATCTCCAAATAGACAGAACCAAGATTCCACATGAGCCTCTTCACCAAGGAGTACCATCGCGTGCGTCCAAAATAGTTTCTTAGCCTATGGTGCATTAGGCACAAACTGTGTACCTATCTTGTACCGAAACTAACACTATCTCCAAAGAGACCGAAGTGAGATTCTATATGACACACGTCATATAGGAGTTCTATTGGGTGTTTCCAAATATATTTTGAAGCATATGGTACGTTCGATGCAATTCATGCACCTATCTTACATCAAGATTAGCACTATCTGCAAACAAAGCAAACTGAGCTTCCACTTGAGCTCCTTTACTTAGGAGTATAATCAGGTGCATCCAAAATGGTTTCTTAGCCTATGATGCATTACGTGCAAACTGTGTACCTATCTTGCACCAAAACTAACTCTGTCTCCAAACATACCAAAGCGAGATTCCATATGACACATGTCATCTAGGAGTTCTATTGGGATGAGTCCAAATGGATTTCTTAGCATATGGTATGTTCCATGCAAACCGTGCACCAATCTTGCATCAAGATTAGCACTATCTCCAAACAGATCGAACCGACCTTCCACTTGAGCCTCTTCACCTAGGATTATCATCGGGTGCTTCCATAATGGTTTCCGAGCCTATGGTGCATTATGCGCAAACCATGCACCAATCTTGCACCTAAACTAACACTGTCTCCAAACAGATTGAAGCAAGATTCCATATGACACACATGATCTAGGAGTTCTATCAGGTGCGTCCAAATTGATTTCCGAGAATATGGTATGTTCCATGCAAACCATACACCTATCTTTGCATCAAGATTA
This sequence comes from Sorghum bicolor, assembly GCF_000003195.3. Lineage (NCBI taxonomy): Eukaryota > Viridiplantae > Streptophyta > Magnoliopsida > Poales > Poaceae > Sorghum > Sorghum bicolor. Next base: position 28,912,115 of record NC_012879.2, read on the forward strand.
GCACTATCGCCAAATAGACAGAACCAAGCTTTCACTTGAGCCTCTTCACTTAGGAGTACCATCGGGAACTTCCACAACGGTTTCTGAGCCTATGGTGCACTGGGCACAAACCATGCACCTATCTTGCACCGAAATTAATACTATCTCCAACTGGACTGAAGCAAGATTCCATATGATACACTTCATCTAGTAGTTCCATCGGGTGTGTCCAAATTGATTTCTGAACATATGGTATGTTCCATGCAATCCGTGCACCTATCTTGCATCAAGATTAGAACTATCTCCAAACAGACAGAGCCAAGATTTCACATGAGCCTCTTCACCAAGGACTACCATCGCGTGCGTCAAAAATAGTTTCTTAGCCTATGGTGCATTAGGCACAAACCGTGTACCTATCTTGCACCGAAACTAACACTATCTCCAAAAAGACCGAAGTGAGATTCTATATGACACACGTCATATAGGAATTATATTGGGTGCTTCCAAAAATATTTCGAAGCATATGGTACGTTCGATGCAATTCGTGCACCTATCTTACATCAAGATTAGCAATATCTCCAAACAAAGCAAACTGAGCTTCCACTTGAGCCCCTTTACCTAGGAGTATAATCGGGTGCATCCAAAATGGTTTCTTCGCCTATGATGCATTAGGCGTAAACTATGTACCTATCTTGCACCAAAACTAACTCTGTCTCCGAACAGACCAAAGCGAGATTCCATATGACACATGTCATCTAAGAGTTCTATTGGGATGAGTCCAAATGGATTTCTTAGCATATGGTATGTTCCATGCAAACCGTGCACCTATCTTGCATCAAGATTAGCACTATCTCCAAACAGATCGAACCGACCTTCCACTTGAGCCTCTTCACCTAGGATTATCATCGGGTGCTTCCATAATGGTTTCCGAGCCTATGGTGCATTATGCACAAACCATGCACCAATCTTGCACCTAAACTAACATTGTCTCCAAACAGATTGAAGCAAGATTCCATATGACACACATGATCTAGGAGTTCTATCGGGTGCATCCAAATTGATTTCCGAGAATATGGTACATTCCATGCAAACCGTACACTTATCTTGCATCAAGATTAGCACTATCTCCAAATAGACCGAACCAAGCTTTCACTTGAGCCTCTTCACCTAGGAGTACCATCGGGAACTTCCACAACGGTTTCTGAGCCTATGGTGCACTGGGCACAAACCATGCACCTATCTTGCACCGAAACTAATACTATCTCCAACTGGAATGAACTGAGATTCCATATGATACACTTCATCTAGTAGTTCCATCGGGTGCATCTACAGTTCCATCGGGTGTGTCCAAATTGAGATTCCATATGACACATGTCATCTAGGAGTTCTATTGGGATGAGTCCAAATGGATTTCTTAGCATATGGTATGTTCCATGCAAACCGTGCACCTATCTTGCATCAAGATTAGCACTATCTCCAAACAGATCGAACCGACCTTCCACTTGAGCCTCTTCACCTAGGATTATCATAGGGTGCTTCCATGATGGTTTCCGAGCCTATTGTGCATTATGCGCAAACCATGCAGCAATCTTGCACCTAAACTAACACTGCTCCAAACAGATTGAACCAAGATTCCATATGACACATATGATCTAGGAGTTCTATCAGGTGCGTCCAAATTGATTTCCGAGAATATGGTACGTTCCATGCAAACCATACACCTATCTTGCATCAAGATTAGCACTATCTCCAAATAGACCGAACCAAGCTTTCACTTGAGCCTCTTCACATAGGAGTACCATCGGGAACTTCCACAACGGTTTCTGAGCCTATAGTGCACTGGGCACAAACCATGCACCTATCTTGCACCAAAACTAATACTATCTCCAACTGTACTGAAGCGAGATTCCATATGATACACTTCATCTAGTAGTTCCATCGGGTGTGTCCAAATTGATTTCTGAACATATGGTATGTTCCATGCAAACCGTGCACCTATCTTGCATCAAGATTAGAACTATCTCCAAACAAACAGAACCAAGATTTCACATGAGCCTCTTCACCAAGGAGTACCATCGCGTGTGTCCAAAATAGTTTCTTAGCCTATGGTGCATTAGGCACAAACCGTGTACCTATCTTGCACCGAAACTAACACTATCTCCAAAGAGACCGAAGTGAGATTCTATATGACACACGTCATATAGGAGTTATATTGGGTGCTTCCAAAAATATTTCGAAGCATATGGTACGTTCGATGCAATTCGTGCACCTATCTTCCATCAAGATTAGCAATATCTCCAAACAAAGCAAACTGAGCTTCCACTTGAGCCCCTTTACCTAGGAGTATAATCGGGTGCATCCAAAATGGTTTCTTAGCCTATGATGCATTAGGCGTAAACTATGTACCTATCTTGCACCAAAACTAACTCTGTCTCCGAACAGACCAAAGCGAGATTCCATATGACACATGTCATCTAAGAGTTCTATTGGGATGAGTCCAAATGGATTTCTTAGCATATGGTATGTTCCATGCAAACCGTGCACCTATCTTGCATCAAGATTAGCACTATCTCCAAACAGATCGAACCGACCTTCCAGTTGAGCCTCTTCACCTAGGATTATCATCGGGTGCTTCCATAATGGTTTCCGAGCCTATGGTGCATTATGCGCAAACCATGCACCAATCTTGCACCTAAACTAACACTGTCTCCAAACAGATTGAAGCAAGATTCCATATGACACACACGATCTAGGAGTTCTATCGGGTGCGTCCAAATTGATTTCCGAGAATATGGTACATTCCATGCAAACCGTACACTTATCTTGCATCAAGATTAGCACTATCTCCAAATAGACCGAACCAAACTTTCACTTGAGCCTCTTCACCTAGGAGTACCATCGGGAACTTCCACAACGGTTTCTGAGCCTATGGTGCACTGGGCACAAACCATGCACCTATCTTGCACCGAAACTAATACTATCTCCAACTGGTCTGAACCGAGATTCCAAATGATACACTTCATCTAGTAGTTCCATCGGGTGCATCTACAGTTCCATCGGGTGTGTCCAAATTGATTACTCAACATATGGTATGTTCCATGCAAACCGTGCACCTATCTTGCATCAAGATTAGAACTATCTCCAAACAGACAGAACCAAGATTCCACATGAGCCTCTTCACCAAGGAGTACCATCGCGTGCGTCCAAAATAGTTTCTTAGCCTATGGTGCATTAGGCACAAACCGTGTACCTATCTTGCACCGAAACTAACACTATCTCCAAAGAGACCGAAGTGAGATTCTATATGACACACGTCATATAGGAGTTCTATTGGGTGCTTCCAAATATATTTTGAAGCATATGGTACGTTTGATGCAATTCGTGCACCTATCTTGCATCAAGATTAGCACTATCTCCAAACAAAGCAAACTGAGCTTCCACTTGAGCCCCTTTACCCAGGAGTATCATCGGGTGCATCCAAAATGGTTTCTTAGCCTATGATGCATTAGGCGCAAACTGTGTACCTATCTTGCACCAAAACTAACTCTATCTCCAAACAGACCAAAGCGAGATTCTATATGACACATGTCATCTAGGAGTTCTATTGGGGTGCGTCCAAATGGATTTCTTAGCATATGGTATGTTCCATGCAAACCGTGCACCTATCTTGCATCAAGATTAGCAATATCTCCAAACAGATCGAACCGACCTTCCACTTGAGCCTCTTCACCTAGGATTATCATCAGGTGCTTCCATAATGGTTTTCGAGCCTATGGTGCATTATGCGCAAACCATGCACCAATCTTGGACCTAAACTGTCTCCAAACAGATTGAAGCGAGATTCCATATGACACACATGATCTAGGAGTTCTATCGGGTGCGTCCATATTGATTTTTGAGAATACGGTACGTTCCATGCAAACCGTACACCTATCATTCATCAAGATTAGCATTATCTCCAAACAGACCGAACCGAGCTTTCACTTGAGCCTCTTCACCTAGGAGTACCATCGGGAACTTCCACAACGATTTCTGAGCCTATGGTGCACTGGGCACAAACCATGCAACTATCTTGCACCAAAACTAATACTATCTCCAACTGGACTGAAGCGAGATTCCATATGATAAACTTCATCTAGTACTTACATCGGGTGCATCTACAGTTCCATCGGGTGTGTCCCAATTGATTTCTGAGCATATGGTATGTTCCATGCAAACCGTGCACCTATCTTGCATCAAGATTAGAACTATCTCCAAACAGACAAAACCAAGGTTCCACATGAGCCTCTTCACCAAGGAGTACCAACGCGTGCATCCAAAATAGTTTCTTAGCCTATGGTGCATTTGGCACAAACCGTGTACCTATCTTGCACCAAAACTAACACTATCTCCAAAGAGACCGAAGTGAAATTCTATATGACACACATCATCTATTAGTTCTATTGGGTGCTTCCAAATATATTTCTAAGCATATGGTACGTTCAATGCAATTCGTGCACCTATCTTGTATCAAGATTAGCACTATCTCCAAACAAAGCAAACTGAGCTTCCACTTGAGCCCCTTTACCCAGGAGTATCATCGGGTGCATCCAAAATGGTTTCTTAGACTATGATGCATTAGGCGCAAACTATGTACCTATCTTACACCAAAACTAACTCTGTCTCCGAACAGACCAAAGCGAGATTCCATATGACACATGTCATCCAAGAGTTCTATTGGGATGAGTCCAAATGGATTTCTTAGCATATGGTATGTTCCATGCAAACCGTGCACCTATCTTGCACCAAGATTAGCACTATCTCCAAACAGATCGAACCGACCTTCCACTTGAGCCTCTTCACCTAGGAGTATTATCGGGTGCTTCCATAATGGTTTCTGAGCCTATGGTGCATTATGCGCAAACCATGCACCAATCTTGCACCTAAACTGTCTCCAAACAGATTGAAGCAAGATTCCATATGACACACATGATCTAAGAGTTCTATCGGGTGCGTCAAAATTGATTTCCGAGAATATGATATGTTCCATGCAAACGATGCACCTATCTTGCATCAAGATTAGCACTATCTCCAAACAGACCGAACCGAGCTTTCACTTGAGCCTCTTCACCTAGGAGTACCATCGGGAACTTCCACAACAGTTTCTAAGCCTATGGTGCACTGGGCACAAACCATGCACCTATCTTGCACTGAAACTAATACTATCTCCTACTAGACTGAAGCGAGATTCCATATGATACACTTCATCTAGTAGTTCTATCGGGTGCATCTACAGTTCCATCAGGTGTGTCCAAATTGATTTCTGAACATATGGTATGTTCCATGCAATCCGTGCACCTATCTTGCATGAAAATTAGAACTATCTCCAAACAAACAGAACCAAGATTCCACATGAGCCTCTTCACCAAGGAGTACAATCGCGTGCGTCCAAAATAGTTTCTTAGCCTATGGTGCATTAGGCACAAACCGTGTACCTATCTTGCACCAAAACTAACACTATCTCCAAAGAGACCGAAGTGAGATTCTATATGACACACGTCATCTAGGAGTTCTATTGGGTGCTTCCATATATATTTCGAAGCATATGGTACGTTCGATGCAATTCATGCACCTATCTAGCATCAAGATTAGCACTATCTCCAAACAGATCGAACCGACCTTCCACTTGAGCCTCTTCACCAAGGAGTATTATCGGGTGCTTCCATAATGGTTTCCAAACCTATGGTGCATTAGGCACAAACCGTGTACCTATCTTGCACCAAAACTAACACTATCTCCAAAGAGACCGAAGTGAGATTCTATATGACACACGTCATCTAGGAGTTCTATTGGGTGCTTCCATATATATTTCGAAGCATATGGTACGTTCGATGCAATTCATGCACCTATCTAGCATCAAGATTAGCACTATCTCCAAACAGATCGAACCGACCTTCCACTTGAGCCTCTTCACCAAGGAGTATTATCGGGTGCTTCCATAATGGTTTCCAAACCTATGGTGCATTATGCGCAAACCATGCACCAATCTTGCACCTAAACTATCTCCAAACAGATTGAAGCGAGATTCCATATGACACACATGATCTAGGAGTTCTATCGGGTGCGTCCATATTGATTTCTGAGAATACGGTACGTTCCATGCAAACCGTACACCTATCTTTCATCAAGATTAGCACTATCTCCAAACAGACCGAACCGAGCTTTCACTTGAGCCTCTTCACCTAGGAGTACCATCGGGAACCACCACAACGATTTCTGAGCCTATGGTGCACTGGGCACAAACCATGCAACTATCTTGCACAGAAACTAATACTATCTCCAACTGGACTGAAGCGAGATTCCATATGATACACTTCATCTAGTAGTTCCATCGGGTGCATCTACAGTTCCATTGGGTGTGTCCAAATTGATTTCTGAGCATATGGTATGTTCCATGCAAACCGTGCACCTATCTTGCATCGAGATTAGAACTATCTCCAAACAGACAGAACCAAGATTCCACATGAGCCTCTTCACCAAGGAGTACCATCGCGTGCGTCCAAAATAGTTTCTTAGCCTATGGTGCATTAGGCACAAACCGTGTAGCTATCTTGCACCAAAACTAACTCTATCTCCAAAGAGACCGAAGTGAGATTCCATATGACACACGTCATCTAGGAGTTCTATTGGGTGCTTCCAAATATATTTCTAAGCATATGGTACGTTCGATGCAATTCGTGCACCTATCTTGTATCAAGATTAGCACTATCTCCAAACAAAGCAAACTGAGCTTCCACTTGAGCCCCTTTACCCAGGAGTATCATCGGGTGCATCCAAAATGGTTTCTTAGCCTATGATGCATTAGGCGCAAACTATGTACCTATGTTGCACCAAAACTAACTCTATCTCCAAATAGACCAAAGTGAGATTCCATATGACACATGTCATCTAGGAATTCTATTGCGATGCATCAAAATAGATTTCTTAGCATATGTATGTTCCATGAAAACCGTGCACCTTTCGTCAAGATTAGCACTATCTCCAAACAGATCGAACCGACCTTCCACTTGAGCCTCTTCACCTCGGAGTATTATCGGGTGCTTCCATAATGGTTTCCGAGCCTATGGTGCATTATGCGCAAACCATGCACCAATCTTGCACCTATACTGTCTCTAAACAGATTGAAGCGAGATTCCATATCACAGACATGATCTAGGAGTTCTATCGGGTGCGTCCAAATTGATTTCTGAGAATATGGTACGTTCCATGCAAAACGTACACCTATCTTTCATCAAGATTAGCACTATCTCCATACATACCAAACCAAGCTTTCACTTGAGCCTCTTCACCTAGGACTATTATCGGGTGCTTCCACAACGATTTCTAAGCCTATGGTGCATTATGCACAAACCATGCAACTATCTTGCACCTAAACTGTCTCCAAACAGATTGAAGCGAGATTCCATATGACACACATGATCTAGGAGTTCTATCGGGTGCGTCCAAATTGATTTCTGAGAATACGGTACGTTCCATGCAAACCGTACACCTATCTTTCATCAAGATTAGCACTATCTCCAAATAGACGAACCGGGCTTTCATTTGAGCCTCTTCACCTAGGAGTACCATCGGGAACATCCACAACGATTTCTGAGCCTATGGTGCACTGGGCACAAACCATGCAACTATCTTGCACCGAAACTAATACTATCTCCAACTGGACCGAAGCAAGATTCCATTTGATACACTTCATCTAGTAGTTCCATCAGGTGCATCTACAGCTCCATCGGGTGTGGCCAAATTGATTTCTGAGCATATGGTACGTTCGAAGCAATTCGTGCACAAATCTTGTATCAAGATTAGCACTATCTCCAAACAAAGCAAACTGAGATTCCACTTGAGCCCCTTTACCCAGGAGTATTATCGGGTGCATCAAAAATGGTTTCTTAGCCTATGATGCATTAGGCACAAACTGTGTACCTATCTTGCACCAAAACTAACTCTTTCTCCAAATAGACCAAAGTGAGATTCCATATGACACATGTCATCTAGGAGTTCTATTGCGATGCATCCAAATAGATTTCTTAGCATATGGTATGTTCCATGCAAACCGTGCACCTATCTTGCATCAAGATTAGAACTATCTCCAAACAGACAGAACTAAGATTCCACATGAGCCTCTTCACCAAGGAGTACCCTCGCGTGCGTAAAAAATAGTTTCTTAGCCTACGGTGCATTAGGCACAAACCGTGTACCTATCTTGCAGCGAAACTAACACTATCTCCAAAGAGACCGAAGTGAGATTATATATGACACACGTCATCTAGGAGTTCTATTGGGTGCTTCCATATATATTTCGAAGCATATGGTATGTTCGATGCAATATGTGCACCTATCTTGCATCAAGATTAGCACTATCTCCAAACAAAGCAACTGAGCTTCCACTTCAGCCTCTTTACCTAGGAGTATCATCGGGTGCATCCAAAATGGTTTCTTAGCCTATGATGCATTAGGCGCAAACTGTGTACCTATCTTGCACCAAAACTGACTCTTTCTCCAAATAGACCAAAGCGAGATTCCATATGACACATGTCATCTAGGAGTTCTATTGCGATGCATCCAAATAGATTTCTTAGCATATGGTATGTTCCATGAAAACCGTGCACCAATCTTGCATCAAGAATAGCAATATCTCCAAACAGATCGAACCGACCTTCCACTTGAGCCTCTTAACCTAGGAGTATTATCGGGTGCTTCCATAATGGTTTCCGAGCCTATGGTGCATTATGCGCAAACCATGCACCAATCTTGCACCTAAACTGTCTCCAAAGAGATTGAAGCAAGATTCCATATGACACACATGATCTAGGAGTTCTATCAGGTGCGTCCAAATTGATTTATGAGAACATGGTACGTTCCATGCAAACCGTAAACCTATCTTTCATCAAGATTAGCACTTTCTCCAAACAGACCGGACCGGGCTTTCACTTGAGCCTCTTCACCTAGGAGTACCATCGGGAACTTCCGCAACGATTTCTGAGCCTATGGTGCACTGGGCACAAACCATGCAACTATCTTGCACCGAAAGTAATACTATCTCCAACTGGACCGAAGTGAGATTCCATACGATACACTTCATCTAGTAGTTCCATCGGGTGCATCTACAGTTCCATCGGGTGTGTCCAAATTGATTTATGAGCATATGGTATGTTCCATGCAAACCGTGCACCTATCTTGCATCAAGATTAGAACTATCTCCAAACCGACAGAACCAAGGTTCCACATGAGCCTCTTCACCAAGGAGTACCAACGCGTGCATCCAAAATAGTTTCTTAGCCTATGGTGCATTTGGCACAAACCGTGTACCTACTTGCACCAAAACTAACACTATCTCCAAAGAGACCGAAGTGAGATTCTATATGACACACATCATCTAGGAGTTCTATTGGGTGCTTCCAAATATATTTCTAAGCATATGGTAGTTCGATGCAATTCGTGCACCTATCTTGTATCAAGATTAGCACTACCTCCAAACAAAGCAAACTGAGCTTCCACTTGAGCCCCTTTACCTAGGAGTATCATCGGGTGCATCCAAAATGGTTTCTTAGCCTATGATGCATTAGGTGCAAACTGTGTACCTATCTTGCACCAAAACTAACTCGGTCTCCAAATAGACCAAAGTAAGATTCCATATGACACATGTCATCTAGGAGTTCTATTGCGATGCATCCAAATAGATTTCTTAGCATATGGTATGTTCCATGAAAACTGTGCACCTATCTTCCATCAAGATTAGCATTATCTCCAAACAGATCAAACCGAACTTCCAATTGAGCCTCTTCACCTAGGAGTGTTATCGGGTGCTTCCATAATGGTTTCCGAGCCTATGGTGCATTATGCGCAAACCATGCACCAATCTTGCACCTAAACTGTCTCCAAACATATTGAACTAAGATTCCGTATGACACACATGATCTAGGAGTTCTATCGGGTGCATCAAAATTGATTTTCGAGAATATGATATGTTCCATGCAAACCATACACCTATATTGCATCAAGATTAGCACTATCTCCAAACAGACCGAACCAAGCTTTCACTTGAGCCTCTTCACCAAGCAGTACCATCGGGAACTTCCACAACGGTTTCTGAGCCTATGGTGCACTAGGCACAAACCATGCACCTATCTTGCACCGAAACTAATACTATCTCCAACTAGACTGAAGCGAGATTCCATATGATACACTTCATCCAGTAGTTCTATCGGGTGCATCTACAGTTCCATCGGGTGTGTCGAAATTGATTTCTGAACATATGGTATGTTACATGCAAACCGTGCACCTATCTTGCATGGAGATTAGAACTATCTCCAAACAAACAGAACCAAGATTCCACAAGAGCCTCTTCACCAAGGAGTACCATCGCGTGCGTCCAAAATACTTTCTTATGCTATGGTGCATTAGGCACAAACCGTGTACCTATCTTGCACCGAAACTAACACTATCTCCAAAGAGACCGAAGTGAGATTCTATATGACACATGTCATCTAGGAGTTCTATTGGGTGCTTCCATATATATTTTGAAGCATATGGTACGTTCGATTCAATTCGTGCACCTATCTTGTATCAAGATTAGCACTATCTCCAAACAAAGCAAACTGAGCTTCCACTTGAGCCCCTTTACCCAGGAGTATCATCGGGTGCATCCAAAATGGTTTCTTAGCCTATGATGCATTAGGCGCAAACTGTGTACCTATCTTGCATAACTTTGCCTCCAAATAGACCAAAGCGAGATTCCATATGACACATGTCATCTAGAAGTTCTATTGCGATGCATCCAAATAGATTTCTTAGCATATGGTATGTTCTATGAAAACCGTGCACCTATCTTTCATCAAGACTAGCATTATCTCCAAACAGATCAAACCGACCTTCCAATTGAGCCTCTTCACCTAGGAGTATTATCGGGTGCTTCCATAATGGTTTCCGAGCCTATGGTGCATTATGCGCAAACCATGTACCAATCTTGCACCTAAACTGTCTCCAAACAGATTGAAGCAAGATTCCATATGACACACATGATCTAGGAGTTCTATCGGGTGCGTCAAAATTGATTTCCGAGAATATGACATGTTCCATGCAAATCATACACCTATCTTGCATCAAGATTAGCACTATCTCCAAACAGACCGAACCGAGCTTTCACTTAAGCCTCTTCACCTAGGAGTACCAACGGGAACTTCCACAACGGTTTCTAAGCCTATGGTGCACTGGGCACAAACCATGCACCTATCTTGCACCGAAACTAATACTATCTCCAACTGGACTGAAGCGAGATTCTATATGATACACTTCATCTAGTAGTTCTATCGGGTGCATCTACAGTTCCATCGGGTGTGTCCAAATTGATTTCTGAACATCTGGTATGTTCCATGCAAACCGTGCACCTATCTTGCATCAAGATTAGAACTATCTCCAAACAAACAGAACCAAGATTCCACATGAGCCTCTTCACCAAGGAGTACCATCACGTGCGTCCAAAATAGTTTCTTAGCCTATGGTGCATTAGGCACAAACCGTGTACCTATCTTGCACCGAAACTAACACTATGTCCAAAGAGACCGAAGTGAGATTCTATATGACACACGTCATCTAGGAGTTCTATTGGGTGCTTGCATATATATTTCAAAGCATATGGTATGTTCGATGCAATTCGTGCACCTATCTTGCATCAAGATTAGCACTATCTCCAAACAAAGCAAACTGAGCTTCCACTTGAGCCCCTTTACCTAGGAGTATCATCGGGTGCATCCAAAATAGTTTCTTAGCCTATGGAGCATTAGGCACAAACCGTGTACCTATCTTGCAACGAAACTAACACTATCTCCAAAGAGACCGAAGTGAGATTCTATATGACACACGTCATCTAGGAGTTCTATTGGGTGCTTCCATATATATTTCGAAGCATATGGTACGTTTGATGCAATTCGTGCACCTATCTTGCATCAAGATTAGCACTATCTCCAAACAAAGCAAACTGAGCTTCCACTTGAGCCCCTTTACCTAGGAGTATCATCGGGTGCATCCAAAATGGTTTCTTAGCCGATGGATTAGGCGCAAACTGTGTACCTATCTTGCACTAAAACTAACTCTGTCTGTAAATAGACCAAAGCGAGATTCCATATGACACATGTCATCAAGGATTTCTTTTGCGATGCATCCAAATAGATTTGTTAGCATATGGTATGTTCCATGAAAATCGTGCACCTATCTTGCCTCAAGATTAGCACTATCTCCAAACAGATCGAACCGACCATCCACTTGAGCCTCTTCACCTAGGAGTATTATCGGGTGCTTCCATAATGGTTTCCGAACCTATGGTGCATTATGCGCAAACCATGCACCAATCTTGCACCTAAACTGTCTCCAAACAGATTGAAGCGAGATTCCATATGACACACATGATCTAGGAGTTCTATCGCGTGCGTCCAAAATGTTTTCTGAGAATACAGTACGTTCCATGGAAACCGTACACCTATCTTTCATCAAGATTAGCACTATCTCCAAACAGACCGAACCGAGCTTTCACTTGAGCCTCTTCACCTAGGAGTACCATCGGGAACCACCACAACGATTTCTGAGCCTATGGTGCACTGGGCACAAACCATGCAACTATCTTGCACAGAAACTAATACTATCTCCAACTGGACTGAAGCGAGATTCCATATGATACACTTCATCTAGTAGTTCCATCGGGTGCATCTACAGTTCCATCGGGTGTGTCCAAATTGATTTCTGAGCATATGGTATGTTCCATGCAAACCGTGCACCTATCTTGCATCGAGATTAGAACTATCTCCAAACAGACAGAACCAAGATTCCACATGAGCCTCTTCACCAAGGAGTACCATCACGTGCGTCCAAAATAGTTTCTTAGCCTATGGAGCATTAGGCACAAACCGTGTACCTATCTTGCAACGAAACTAACACTATCTCCAAAGAGACCGAAGTGAGATTCTATATGACACACGTCATCTAGGAGTTCTATTGGGTGCTTCCATATATATTTCGAAGCATATGGTACGTTTGATGCAATTCGTGCACCTATCTTGCATCAAGATTAGCACTATCTCCAAACAAAGCAAACTGAGCTTCCACTTGAGCCCCTTTACCTAGGAGTATCATCGGGTGCATCCAAAATGGTTTCTTAGCCGATGGATTAGGCGCAAACTGTGTACCTATCTTGCACCAAAACTAACTCTGTCTGTAAATAGACCAAAGTGAGATTCCATATGACACATGTCATCTAGGAGTTCTATTGCGATGCATCGAAATAGATTTCTTAGCATATGGTATGTTCCATGAAAATCGTGCACCTATCTTGCATCAAGATTAGCACTATCTCCAAACAGATCGAACCGACCTTCCACTTGAGCCTCTTCACCAAGGAGTATTATCGGGTGCTTCCATAATGGTTTGCGAACCTATGGTGCATTATGCGCAAACCATGCACCAATCTTGCACCTAAACTGTCTCCAAACAGATTGAAGCGAGATTCCATATGACACACATGATCTAGGAGTTCTATCGCGTGCGTCCAAATTGATTTCTGAGAATACGGTACGTTCCATGGAAACCGTACACCTATCTTTCATCAAGATTAGCACTATCTCCAAACAGACCGAAGCTAGCTTTCACTTGAGCCTCTTCACCTAGGAGTACCATCGGGAACCACCACAACGATTTCTGAGCCTATGGTGCACTGGGCACAAACCATGCAACTATCTTGCACAGAAACTAATACTATCTCCAACTGGACTGAAGCGAGATTCCATATGATACACATCATCTAGTAGTTCCATCGGGTGCATCTACAGTTCCATCGGGTGTGTCCAAATTGATTTCTGAGCATATGGTATGTTCCATGCAAACCGTGCACCTATCTTGCATCGAGATTAGAACTATCTCCAAACAGACAGAACCAAGATTCCACATGAGCCTCTTCACCAAGGAGTACCATCGCGTGCGTCCAAAATAGTTTCTTAGCCTATGGTGCATTAGGCACAAACCGTGTAGCTATCTTGCACCAAAACTAACTCTATCTCCAAAGAGACCGAAGTGAGATTCCATATGAGACACGTCATCTAGGAGTTCTATTGGGTGCTTCCAGATATATTTCTAAGCATATGGTACGTTCGATGCAATTTGTGCACCTATCTTGCAACTAGATTAGCACTATCTCCAAACAAAGCAAACTGAGCTTCCACTTGAGCCCCTTTACCTAGGAGTATCATCGGGTGCATCCAAAATGGTTTCTTAGCCTATGATGCATTAGGCGCAAACTGTGTACCTATCTTGCACCAAAACTAACTCTATCTCCAAACAGACCAAAGCGAGATTCTATATGACACATGTCATCTAGGAGTTCAATTGGGGTGCGTCCAAATGGATTTCTTAGCATATGGTATGTTCCATGCAAACCGTGCACCTATCTTGCATCAAGATTAGCAATATCTCCAAACAGATCGAACCGACCTTCCACTTGAGCCTCTTCACCTAGGAGTATTATCGGGTGCTTCCATAACGGTTTCTGAGCCTATGGTGCATTATGCGCAAACCATGCACCAATCTTGCACCTAAACTGTCTCCAAACAGATTGAAGCAAGATTCCATATGACACACATAATCTAAGAGTTCTATCGGGTGCGTCAAAATTGATTTCCGAGAATATGATATGTTCCATGCAAACGATACACCTATCTTGCATCAAGATTAGCACTATCTCCAAACAGACCGAACCGAGCTTTCACTTGAGCCTCTTCACCTAGGAGTATCATCGGGAACTTCCACAACAGTTTCTAAGCCTATGGTGCACTGGGCACAAACCATGCACCTATCTTGCACTGAAACTAATACTATCTCCTACTAGACTGAAGCGAGATTCCATATGATACACTTCATCTAGTAGTTCTATCGGGTGCATCTACAGTTCCATCAGGTGTGTCCAAATTGATTTCTGAACATATGGTATGTTCCATGCAATCCGTGCACCTATCTTGCATGAAGATTAGAACTATCTCCAAACAAACAGAACCAAGATTCCTCATGAGCCTCTTCACCAAGGAGTACAATCGCGTGCGTCCAAAATAGTTTCTTAGCCTATGGTGCATTAGGCACAAACCGTGTACCTATCTTGCACCAAAACTAACACTATCTCCAAAGAGACCGAAGTGAGATTCTATATGACACACGTCATCTAGGAGTTCTATTGGGTGCTTCCATATATATTTCGAAGCATATGGTACGTTCGATGCAATTCATGCACCTATCTAGCATCAAGATTAGCACTATCTCCAAACAGATCGAACCGACCTTCCACTTGAGCCTCTTCACCAAGGAGTATTATCGGGTGCTTCCATAATGGTTTCCGAACCTATGGTGCATTATGCGCAAACCATGCACCAATCTTGCACCTAAACTGTCTCCAAACAGATTGAAGCGAGATTCCATATGACACACATGATCTAGGAGTTCTATCGGGTGCGTCCAAATTGATTTCTGAGCATATGGTATGTTCCATGCAAACCGTGCACCTATCTTGCATCAAGATTAGAACAATCTCCAAACAGACAGAACTAAGATTCCACATGAGCCTCTTCACCAAGGAGTACCATCGCGTGCGTCCAAAATAGTTTCTTAGCCTATGGTGCATTAGGCACAAACCGTGTAGCTATCTTGCACCAAAACTAACTCTATCTCCAAAGAGACCGAAGTGAGATTCCATATGACACACGTCATCTAGGAGTTCTATTGGGTGCTTCCAGATATATTTCTAAGCATATGGTACGTTCGATGCAATTTGTGCACCTATCTTGCATCTAGATTAGCAATATCTCCAAACAAAGCAAACTGAGCTTCCACTTGAGCCCCTTTACCTAGGAGTATCATCGGGTGCATCCAAAATGGTTTCTTAGCCTATGATGCATTAGGCGCAAACTGTGTACCTATCTTGCACCAAAACTAACTCTATCTCCAAACAGACCAAAGCGAGATTCTATATGACACATGTCATCTAGGAGTTCTATTGGGGTGCGTCCAAATGGATTTCTTAGCATATGGTATGTTCCATGCAAACCGTGCACCTATCTTGCATCAAGATTAGCAATATCTCCAAACAGATCGAACCGACCTTCCACTTGAGCCTCTTCACCTAGGATTATCATCAGGTGCTTCCATAATGGTTTCCGAGCCTATGGTGCATTATGCGCAAACCATGCACCAATCTTGCACCTAAACTGTCTCCAAACAGATTGAAGCGAGATTCCATATGACACACATGATCTAGGAGTTCTATCGGGTGCGTCCATATTGATTTCTGAGAATACGGTACGTTCCATGCAAACCGTACACCTATCTTTCATCAAGATTAGCACTATCTCCAAACAGACCGAACCGAGCTTTCACTTGAGCCTCTTCACCTAGGAGTACCATCGGGAACCACCACAACGATTTCTGAGCCTATGGTGCACTGGGCACAAACCATGCAACTATCTTGCACAGAAACTAATACTATCTCCGACTGGACTGAAGCGAGATTCCATATGATACACATCATCTAGTAGTTCCATCGGGTGCATCTACAGTTCCATCGGGTGTGTCCAAATTGATTTCTGAGCATATGGTATGTTCCATGCAAACCGTGCACCTATCTTGCATCAAGATTAGAACTATCTCCAAACAGACAGAACCAAGGTTCCACATGAGCCTCTTCACCAAGGAGTACCAACGCGTGCATCCAAAATAGTTTCTTAGCCTATGGTGCATTTGGCACAAACCGTGTACCTATCTTGCACCAAAACTAACACTATCTCCAAAGAGACCGAAGTGAAATTCTATATGACACACATCATCTATTAGTTCTATTGGGTGCTTCCAGATATATTTCTAAGCATATGGTACGTTCGATGCAATTCGTGCACCTATCTTGTATCAAGATTAGCACTATCTCCAAACAAAGCAAACTGAGCTTCCACTTGAGCCCCTTTACCTAGGAGTATCATCGGGTGCATCCAAATGGTTTCTTAGCCTATGATGCATTAGGCGCAAACTGTGTACGTATCTTGCACCAAAACTAACTCTATCTCCAAACAGACCAAAGCGAGATTCTATATGACACATGTCATCTAGGAGTTCAATTGGGGTGCGTCCAAATGGATTTCTTAGCATATGGTATGTTCCATGCAAACCGTGCACCTATCTTGCATCAAGATTAGCAATATCTCCAAACAGATCGAACCGACCTTCCACTTGAGCCTCTTCACCTAGGATTATCATCAGGTGCTTCCATAATGGTTTCCGAGCCTATGGTGCATTATGCGCAAACCATGCACCAATCTTGCACCTAAACTGTCTCCAAACAGATTGAAGCGAGATTCCATATGACAAAAATGATCTAGGAGTTCTATCGGGTGCGTCCATATTGATTTCTGAGAATACGGTACGTTCCATGCAAACCGTACACCTATCATTCATCAAGATTAGCATTATCTCCAAACAGGCCGAACCGAGCTTTCACTTGAGCCTCTTCACCTAGGAGTACCATCGGGAACTTCCACAATGATTTCTGAGCCTATGGTGCACTGGGCATAAACCATGCAACTATCTTGCACCAAAACTAATATTATCTCCAACTGGACTGAAGCGAGATTCCATATGATAAACTTCATCTACTACTTACATCGGGTGCATCTACAGTTCCATCGGGTGTGTCCAAATTGATTTCTGAGCATATGGTATGTTCCATGCAAACCGTGCACCTATCTTGCATCAAGATTAGAACTATCTCCAAACAGACAGAACCAAGGTTCCACATGAGCCTCTTCACCAAGGAGTACCAACGCGTGCATCCAAAATAGCCTATGGTGCATTTGGCACAAACCGTTTACCTATCTTGCACCAAAACTAACACTATCTCCAAAGAGACCGAAGTGAAATTCTATATGACACACATCATCTATTAGTTCTATTGGGTGCTTCCAAATATATTTCTAAGCATATGGTACGTTCAATGCAATTCGTGCACCTATCTTGTATCAAGATTAGCACTATCTCCAAACAAAGCAAACTGAGCTTCCACTTGAGCCCCTTTACCCAGGAGTATCATCGGGTGCATCCAAAATGGTTTCTTAGCCTATGATGCATTAGGCGCAAACTATGTACCTATCTTGCACCAAAACTAACTCTATCTCCAAATAGACCAAAGTGAGATTCCATATGACACATGTCATCTAGGAGTTCTATTGCGATGCATCCAAATAGATTTCTTAGCATATGGTATGTTCCATGAAAACCGTGCACCTTTCATCAAGATTAGCACTATCTCCAAACAGATCGAACCGACCTTCCACTTGAGCCTCTTCACCTAGGAGTATTATCGGGTGCTTCCATAATGGTTTCCGAGCCTATGGTGCATTATGCGCAAACCATGCACCAATCTTGCACCTAAACTGTCTCCAAACAGATTGAAGCAAGATTCCATGTGACACACATGATCTAAGAGTTCTATCGGGTGCGTCAAAATTGATTTCCGAGAATATGATATGTTCCATGCAAACGATACAACTATCTTGCATCAAGATTAGCACTATCTCCAAACAGACCGAACCGAGCTTTCACTTGAGCCTCTTCACCTAGGAGTACCATCGGGAACTTCCACAACAGTTTCTAAGCCTATGGTGCACTGGGCACAAACCATGCACCTATCTTGCACTGAAACTAATACTATCTCCTACTAGACTGAAGCGAGATTCCATATGATACACTTCATCTAGTAGTTCTATGGGGTGCATCTACAGTTCCATCAGGTGTGTCCAAATTGATTTCTGAACATATGGTATGTTCCATGCAATCCGTGCACCTATCTTGCATGAAGATTAGAACTATCTCCAAACAAACAGAACCAAGATTCCACATGAGCCTCTTCACCAAGGAGTATAATCGCGTGCGTCCAAAATAGTTTCTTAGCCTATGGTGCATTAGGCACAAACGTGTACCTATCTTGCACCAAAACTAACACTATCTCCAAAGAGACCGAAGTGAGATTCTATATGACACACGTCATCTAGGAGTTCTATTGGGTGCTTCCATATATATTTCGAAGCATATGGTACGTTCGATGCAATTCATGCACCTATCTAGCATCAAGATTAGCACTATCTCCAAGCAAAGCAAACTGAGCTTCCACTTGAGCCCCTTTACCTAGGAGTATCATCGGGTGCATCCAAAATGGTTTCTTAGCCTATGATGCATTAGGCGCAAACTGTGTACCTATCTTGCACCAAAACTAACTTTGCCTCCAAATAGACCAAAGCGAGATTGCATATGACACATGTCATCTAGGAGTTCTATTGCGAGGCATCCAAATAGATTTCTTAGCATATGGTGTGTTCCATGAAAACCGTGCACCTATCTTGCATCAAGATTAGCACTATCTCCAAACAGATCGAACCGACCTTCCACTTGACCCTCTTCACCTAGGAGTATTATCGAGTGCTTCCATAATGGTTTCCGAACCTATGGTGCATTATGCGCAAACCATGCACCAATCTTGCACCTAAACTGTCTCCAAACAGATTGAAGCGAGATTCCATATCACAGACATGATCTAGGAGTTCTATCGGGTGCGTCCAAATTGATTTCTGAGAATATGGTACGTTCCATGCAAAACGTACACCTATCTTTCATCAAGATTAGCACTATCTCCATACATACCAAACCAAGCTTTCACTTGAGCCTCTTCACCTACGACTATTATCGGGTGCTTCCACAACGATTTCTAAGCCTATGGTGCATTATGCACAAACCATGCAACTATCTTGCACCGAAACTGTCTCCAAACAGATTGAAGCGAGATTCCATATGACGCACATTATCTAGGAGTTCTATCGGGTGCGTCCAAATTGATTTCTGAGATTACGGTACGTTCCATGCAAACCGTACATATGTCTTTCATCAAGATTAGCACTATCTCCAAACAGACCGAACCGAGCTTTCACTTGAGCCTCTTCACCTAGGAGTACCATCGGGAACTTCCACAACGATTTCTGAGCCTATGGTGCACTGGGCACAAACCATGCAACTATCTTGCACCGAAACTAATACTATCTCCAACTGGACTGAAGCGAGATTCCATATGACACACATCATCTAAGAGTTCTATTGGGTGCTTTCAAATGTATTTCTGAGCATATGGTACGTTCGATGCTATTCGTGCACCTATCTTGTATCAAGATTAGCACTATCTCCAAACAAAGCAAACTGAGCTTCCACTTCAGCCCCTTTACCCAGGAGTATCATCGGGTGCATCCAAAATGGTTTCTTAGCCTATGATGCATTAGGCGCAAACTATGTACCTATGTTGCACCAAAACTAACTCTGTCTCCAAATAGACCAAAGTGAGATTCCATATGACACATGTCATCTAGGAGTTCTATTGCGATGCATCCAAATATATTTCTTAGCATATGGTATGTTCCATGAAAACCGTGCACCAATCTTGCATCAAGATTAGCACTATCTCCAAACAGATCGAACCGACCTTCCACTTGAGCCTCTTCACCTAGGAGTATTATCGGGTGCTTCCATAATGGTTTCCGAGCCTATGGTGCATTATGCGCAAACCATGCACCAATCTTGCACCTAAACTGTCTCCAAACAGATTGAAGCAAGATTCCATATGACACACATGATCTAGGAGTTCTATCGGGTGCGTCAAAATTGATTTCCGAGAATATGATATGTTGCATGCAAATCATACACCTATCTTGCATCAAGATTAGCACTATCTCCAAACAGACCGAACCGAGCTTTCACTTGAGCCTCTTCACCTAGGAGTACCATCGGGAACTTCCACAACAGTTTCTAAGCCTATGGTGCACTGGGCACAAACCATGCACCTATCTTGCACTGAAACTAATACTATCTCCTACTAGACTGAAGAGAGATTCCATATGATACACTTCATCTAGTAGTTCTATCGGGTGCATCTACAGTTCCATCAGGTGTGTCCAAATTGATTTCTGAACATATGGTATGTTCCATGCAATCCGTGCACCTATCTTGCATGAAGATTAGAACTATCTCCAAACAAACAGAACCAAGATTCCACATGAGCCTCTTCACCAAGGAGTACAATCGCGTGCGTCCAAAATAGTTTCTTAGCCTATGGTGCATTAGGCACAAACCGTGTACCTATCTTGCACCAAAACTAACACAATCTCCAAAGAGACCGAAGTGAGATTCTATATGACACACGTCATCTAGGAGTTCTATTGGGTGCTTCCATATATATTTCGAAGCATATGGTACGTTCGATGCAATTCATGCACCTATCTTGCATCAAGATTAGCACTATCTCCAAACAAAGCAAACTGAGCTTCCACTTGAGCCCCTTTACCTGGGAGTATAATCGGGTGCATCCAAAATGGTTTCTTAGCCTATGATGCATTAGGCGCAAACTGTGTACCTATCTTGCACCGAAACTAACTTTGCCTCCAAATAGACCAAAGCGAGATTGCATATGACACATGTCATCTAGGAGTTCTATTGCGAGGCATCCAAATAGATTTCTTAGCATATGGTATGTTCCATGAAAACCGTGCACCTATCTTGCATCAAGATTAGCACTATCTCCAAACAGATCGAACCGACCTTCAACTTGACCCTCTTCACCTAGGAGTATTATCGAGTGCTTCCATAATGGTTTCCGAACCTATGGTGCATTATGCGCAAACCATGCACCAATCTTGCACCTAAACTGTCTCCAAACAAACTGAAGCGAGATTCCATATCACAGACATGATCTAGGAGTTCTATCGGGTGCGTCCAAATTGATTTCTGAGAATATGGTACGTTCCATGCAAACCGTACACCTATCTTTCATCAAGATTAGCACTATCTCCATACATACCAAACCAAGCTTTCACTTGAGCCTCTTCACCTAGGAGTATTATCGGGTGCTTCCACAACAATTTCTAAGCCTATGGTGCATTATGCACAAACCATGCAACTATCTTGCACCGAAACTGTCTCCAAACAGATTGAAGCGAGATTCCATATGACACACATGATCTAGGAGTTCTATCGGGTGCGTCGAAATTGATTTCTGAGATTACGGTACATTCCATGCAAACCGTACATATATCTTTCATCAAGATTAGCAATATCTCCAAACAGACCGAACCGAGCTTTCACTTGAGCCTCTTAAACTAGGAGTACCATCGAGAACTTCCACAACGATTTCTGAGCCTATGGTGCGCTGGGCACAAACCATGCAACTATCTTGCACCGAAACTAATACTATCTCCAACTGGACTGAAGCGAGATTCCATACGATACACTTCATCTAGTAGTTCCATCGGGTGCATCTACAGTTCCATCGGGTGTGTCCAAATTGATTTATGAGCATATGGTATGTTCCATGCAAACCGTGCACCTATCTTGCATCAAGATTAGAACTATCTCCAAACCGACAGAACCAAGGTTCCACATGAGCCTCTTCACCAAGGAGTACCAACGCGTGCATCCAAAATAGTTTCTTAGCCTATGGTGCATTTGGCACAAACCGTGTACCTATCTTGCACCAAAACTAACACTATCTCCAAAGAGACCGAAGTGAGATTCGATATGACACACATCATCTAGGAGTTCTATTGGGTGCTTCCAAATATATTTCTGAGCATATGGTACATTCGATGCTATTCGTGCACCTATCTTGCATCTAGATGAGCACTATGTCCAAACAAAGCAAACTGAGCTTCCACTTGAGCCCCTTTACCTGGGAGTATAATCGGGTGCATCCAAAATGGTTTCTTGGCCTATGATGCATTAGGCGCAAACTGTGTACCTATCTTGCACCAAAACTAACTCTGTCTCCAAATAGACCAAAGCGAGATTGCATATGACACATGTCATCTAGGAGTTCTATTGCGATGCATCCAAATAGATTTCTTAGCATATGGTATGTTCCATGAAAACCGTGCACCTATCTTTCATCAAGATTAGCACTATCTCCAAACAGATCGAACCGACCTTCCACTTGAGCCTCTTCACCTAGGAGTATTATCGGGTGCTTCCATAATGGTTTCCGATCCTATGGTGCATTATGCGCAAACCATGCACCAATCTTGCACCTAAACTGTCTCCAAACAGATTGAAGCAAGATTCCATATGACACATACGCAGGGCATACGCAGGGATTCTGGGTCCCCGCGTCTTCAGCGAGGCCATACGCAGGGCCAAGTTCCCGGCACGATTCTGACAGCCCACCAACCTCGCCAAATACTCAGGGGAAACGAACCCTGAGCTCTGGCTGGCGGATTATCGCTTAGCATGCCAGCTGGGCGGCGCGGATGACGACCTGCTCATCATCCGCAACCTCCCACTCCACCTGGCCGATACGGCCAGGGCATGGCTCGAGCACGTCCCTGAGCGCATGATCCACGACTGGGCTGACCTAGTCAGGATCTTTGTCGGGAACTTCCAGGGCACATACGTGCGCCCTGGGAACTCCTGGGACCTCAGGAGCTGCCAGCAGAAGCCTGACGAGTCCCTCCGAGACTTCATCAGGCGATTCTCCAAACAATGCACCGAGCTCCCCAACATCACGGACTCCGACGTGATCGGAGACTTCATTTCCGGTACCACCTGCAAGGAGTTGGTACACGAGCTCGGACGCAAGACCCCCACTAGCACTAGCCAGCTGCTCGACATCGCCACCAACTTTGCCTCAGGCGAAGAGGCAGTCGGGGCCATTTTCTCCAACGGCGCAGCCAAAGGGAAGCAGAAGGCCGAAGCCGCCGAAGCCTCGGGATCACGCGACCCCAAAAAGAAGAAGAAGGGTCGCAAGGGAAAGCAGGGTCAGTCGAACGACAATCTAGTCGCCGCGGCTGATCGCAAGAACCCCAAGAGGGCTCCTGCTGGCCCCGGTTTCTTCGACGAGATGTTGAAGAAGCCGTGCCCCTATCACAGGGGGCCAACCAAGCACACCCTCGAGGAGTGCACCGTCCTCCGTCGGTACTATACCGACATCATCACCAAGGAGAGTGCCGAAGAGCCTCCCAAGGACAACGACCCCGAGGGGGAGGTCTTCCCCAAGATCAAGAACTACCTTCTGATCTTTGGGGGACGCGCGGCTCGCCTCACCGCGAGTCAAAGGAAACGCAAACTCCGAGAAGTTTGCGCAGACAGCACGGCCGCGCCCTCGTACCTCAAATGGTCCGAGAGCGCGATCACGTTCGACAGACAGGATCACCCGGATCGGATCCCCAATCCCGGGAGCTATCCTCTAATCGTCGACCCCATCATCGCCGAGACCCGTCTCACTAAGGTGCTGATGGATGGAGGCAGCGGCCTCAACATCCTCTATGCCGAGACTCTGGCCCTCATGGGGATCAGCAAGTCCCGGCTGAGGAACGACACCTCACCATTCCACGGAGTGGTGCCGGGGCATCGTGCCCACCCCCCAGATCGATCTGTCCGTCTGCTTCGGGACCCCTACAACTTCAGACGGGAGGTCCTCACTTTCGACGTGGTTGGGTTCCCAGGGACCTACCACGCCATCCTGGGACGACCGTGCTACGCCAAGTTCATGGCCGTCCCTAACTACACCTACCTCAAGCTCAAGATGCCAGGGCCAAAGGGCATCATCACCATCAGCACGACCAGTCAGCACGCCTACCAGTGCGACGTCGAGTGCATTGAGCAGGCCGAGGCTCTAGCTGAGTCTCTGGCCATTCTCACCGGCCTCGGCGACTGCGACCAGGACGTCCCCGACCCCAAGCGTCATGCCGGGAGCTTCGAGTCGGCAGAAGAGACCAAGCTGGTTTTCCTCGACCCTGGGACCTCTGAAGGCAAGGCGTTGAGGATTAGCTCCAGCCTCGACCCCAAATAGGAAGTGGTGCTCGTCGACTTTCTCCGCACAAACACCGATATATTTGCGTGGAGTCCCTCGGACATGCCTGGAATACCGAGGGAAGTCGCCGAGCACTCCTTGGACATCCGAGCCGGCTCCAAACCCATGAAACAACGCCTGCGCCGATTCGACGAGGAGAAGCGCCGAGCCATCGGGGAGGAGATCCATAAGCTACTGGCGGCCGGATTCATCAAGGAGGTATTCCATCCCGAGTGGTTAGCCAACCCTGTGCTAGTTAAAAAGAAAAATGGGAAGTGGAGGATGTGTGTAGACTACACTGGTTTAAATAAAGCATGTCCAAAGAATCCCTTTCCATTGCCTCGTATTGATCAGATAGTCGACTCCACCGCGGGATGTGAAATTTTGTCTTTTCTTGATGCTTACTCCGGCTACCACCAAATCAAGATGAAAGAGTCCGACCAGCTCGCGACTTCGTTCATCACCCCTTTCGGAATGTATTGTTACGTAACCATGCCTTTTGGCCTCAAAAACGTGGGGGCTACATATCAACGATGTATGCTCCAGGTTTTTGGGAACCTTATAGGCAAAACGGTAGAGGCTTACGTAGACGACATCGTCGTCAAGTCCAGGAAAGCGAGCGGCCTGGTCACCGACCTGGAAGAAACATTCCGATGCCTTAGGGCGAAAGGGATCAGACTCAACCCCGAAAAGTGCGTTTTCGGTGTCCCCCGAGGCATGCTCCTTGGGTTTATTGTGTCTGAGCGAGGGATCGAGGCCAACCCAGAAAAGGTCTCGGCCATCGCAAATATGGGCCCCATTCGTAACCTAAAGGGAGTACAGAGGGTAATGGGATGTCTAGCTTCCCTAAGCCGTTTCATTTCTCGCCTCGGGGAAAAAGGGCTGCCTCTGTATAGGTTACTTAGGAAATCTGAGCACTTTTCCTGGACCCCCGAGGCCCAGGAAGCCCTTGACAAGCTCAAGGCTCTGCTCACCAACCCTCCCATCCTGGTGCCCCCCGCCGAGGGGGAACCACTTCTTCTCTACATCGCATCCACTGACCAGGTGGCCAGCGCGGCTATCGTGGTCGAGAGGAAGGAAGAAGGGCACGCCCTGCCGGTCCAAAGGCCGGTATACTTCATCAGTGAAGTACTCTCCGACACAAAGACTCGATACCCCCAGATCCAAAAATTACTCTACGCTGTAGTGTTGGCCCGGCGCAAACTCCGACATTACTTTGAATCTCACCCGGTCTCAGTGGTCTCATCTTTCCCTTTGGGAGAAGTGATTCAGAACCGAGAGGCCAATGGAAGGATTGCCAAATGGGCCATAGAGCTAATGGGAGATGGGATCACCTATGAGCCTCGCAAAGCCATAAAGTCCCAGGTCCTGGCAGACTTTGTGGCGGAGTGGACTGGGACTCAGCTCCCACCACCACAAATCCAGCACGAATGCTGGACCATGTACTTCGACGGGTCTCTGATGAAAACTGGGGCCGGCGCGGGCCTTGTCTTCATCTCACCCCTCGGGGTAAGGATGCGATACGCAATCCGGCTCCATTTCCCTGCTTCGAACAACGCAGCAGAGTATGAGGCCCTTCTTAACGGTCTTCACGTCGCGATCAAACTCAGGATCAAGCGGCTCGACGTCCGAGGCGATTCTAGACTCGTCATCGATCAAGTCATGAAAGAGTCTAGCTGCCATGACCCCAAGATGAACGCGTACTGCAAAGCGGTTCGACGCCTGGAAGAGAAGTTCGACGGCCTCGAACTTAACCACGTGTTAAAGAAGTATAATGAGGCCGCCGACGCGCTCGCCAAGATGGCATCCGAGCGGGCCACGGTCCCCCCGGATGTTTTCGTCAGCGACCTCTACAAGCCCTCCGTCGACTACAAGGACGACGGGGGGTCGGACGAACCCCTAAGCAAACAGAGTGCCAACCCCAAAGATGCTGTCGCTCAAGAACAGGAGGCCATGGACATCGAGCCAGAGCCACCTGCATCTGACGACTCGCCTGACTGGCGCTACCCTTTGCTTCAACGCCTGGTCGATGGCACTTTGCCCCTGGACCAGGCTGAGGCAAGGCGCGTGGCCCGTCGTGCCAAGACCTTTGTCCTCCTTGACGCGGAAATGTACAAGCGCAGCCCCTCGGGCATCCTCATGCGTTGCATCCCACGTCAGGAGGGAGTCAAGCTCCTGCAGGACATACACTCGGGGGGCTTGTGGCCATCACGCCACACCTCGGACGTTGGTAGGAAATGCCTTCCGACAGGGTTTCTACTTGCCAACCGCTGTGGCCGACGCCACAGAGATCGTAAGGACCTGTGAGGGATGCCAGTTTTACGCTCGGTAGGTACATCAGCCCGCCCAGGCCTTGCAGACGATCCCCATCACCTGGCCTTTCGCTGTCTGGGGCCTTGACCTGGTCGGGCCTCTGCAGAAAGCGCCCGGAGGCTTCACCCACGTGCTTGTCGCAATCGACAAGTTCTCCAAGTGGATCGAGGTCCGACCCATCACAACGATCAAGGCCGAACAGGCGGTATTATTCTTCACGGATATCATCCATCGATTTGGAGTGCCGAACTCCATAATCACCGACAACGGCACAGTTCACCGGGCGAAAGTTCCTGCAGTTCTGCGACAGACACCACATACGTGTGGACTGGGCGGCAGTGGCTCACCCCAAGACCAATGGTCAAGTGAAGCGCGCCAATGGCATGATCCTCCAGGGCCTGAAGCCCAGGATCTTCCACCGCCTGAACAAGTTTGGGAAAAGGTGGCTCAAACAGCTACCGGCCGTCGTCTGGAGTCTGAGAACCTCCCGAAGCCGAGCCACGGGCTTCACCCCGTTCTTCATGGTCTATGGGTCGGAAGCCATCCTCCCCACTGACCTGGAGTACGGGTCTCCAAGGGTACAAGCCTACCACAAAAATAGCGGCAAGACGTTCCAAGAAGACGCGCTGGACCAGCTCGACGAAGCCAGGGACGTAGCCCTCCTGCACTACGCCAAGTACCAGCAGGCCCTCCGCCGATACCATGCGCGGCGGATCCGAGGCCAAGCCTTTCAAGTCGGCGACTTGGTGCTAAGGCTCAGACAGAGCAACAAGAGTCGTCACAAGTTCACACCCCCCTGGGAAGGACCCTTCGTCATCGCCGAAGTCCTCCGACCCGGGACCTACAAGCTCGCCAATGAAGCAGGGGAGGTCTTCAAAAACGCATGGAACATAGAACAGCTACGTCGTTTTTTCCCTTAGAACTTTGTAAAAATTTCTTTGTTCATTACCTTCATGGAATAAATCAAAGTTTAAGTTATCAGAGAGCCTCGGACCTGCCAAGCAGAGTCCGAACCTCCCTCGGGGGCTACATGGGGGAACCCCCTATGTCGACTCCGAATCTTTTTCTTTTTTCGCGCAAGTTGATAGAACCCCGACCCAAGGTCTTCCTCCTCCCTCCTAAAAAGACTTAAGAAACCGAAAATCCGTCCCCTAAATCTTAAGGCATGAGCCGGAGGTAGTATCTGCGCTCACAAGCAAAGACCGCCTCTACTCACCTTAGATTCGGGAACGAATTCGGGCTTCCAAGAGTTACTAAGGAAAAAGGAAAAGCACTTAGGCTCGGGGAATCTGGCTAGCGCAAAACTCTAAGTAGCTCACCCGACCTCGCGCTGCCGAGGTCGGATCGGCATAAGGAGAAAGAAAACAGCTTAAAGAGCAATTGCACAAATATCTACATTAACATTGTGTATATATATTACAAGGCCCACCGGCCTCAACACCCACAAAAAGAAAAGAAACCTAAGGGTCCTGCTGCCCTGTCTACTCAGGTCCTCAAGCCCCAAGGGGCGGAAGCTCCACCTCGTCGTCGAAGAAGGTGGCCAAGGCATCTCCGGGGGCAGCCACGGCGTCTTCAAGCCTCTGCACCTCCTCCTGGGCCTCAGCCTCATCATCCGGGAGAACATAGCCCTCACAGACTGCCGACAAATCAATGCCGGCATAGTGAGAGCTCACCACCGCCAGGGCTTTCTTCACCCCGGCGTGGAGTGCCTCTTTCATCCTCTCCCCGGCCCGGGAGTAAAGGGCTTCGACCCGACTCCGCAGCGATGACCCCGACGCCGATACCCCGAGCCCCTCACACGCAGAGGTGACCACGGCTTCAAGAGCCGAGCGGTTTGAAGCCTCGGCGTCAAGGGACCTTTGCAGGGCCTCGGCGGTAGAGGCCGTCTCGACCACCTTCCTCTCCAATTCTGGTTGAAAAATAGAGTAAGAAGCAAAAAGTCAAGAAAGGCAAACTCAAAAAGTATAAAGGAGTCCAGGGTAAAGAGCGCAAGTCTTACCCTCGGCACGCTTCTCGTGCTCCGCCGAGCTCTTATGCCAGCGGGCCACCTCGCTCAGAGCCCCGGCCAGGTCGTTCTGGGCTTGGTTCAAGGCAAGATCTTTCTCGGCGAGCAAAGCTTCAAGCCGAGCGACCTCACCCTTGTACCCCTCAGCCGCCGCCTTCTGCCCCTCAAACTCTTAGGTGAGGACCCCAATCCTCTCCTCCAGGGGGGCGACCTTGTCCCGGGCCTCCCGAGCCTCGGTGGCCAGTGCCGAGCATTTCTGCCGAAGCTCGGCAGAAATCTCGCACTCCTTCGCGAGCTCCCCCTCGGCCGCCTCCCTGGCAGCCCTCTCGCTCTCAAAGGACGCCCAAGCATCCTTCTCCCGACAGAGAAATACCGACTTCTCCTGGGAGGTGGCCTTGAGCGCCTACAAGATCAGAGGTCACCTAGGGAGTTAATATCACAAAACAAGGCCAAAACTACTTCACAACACGGATAAAAATCTTACCTGAGCCAAATTAAACATGTCACGGCCCACGAGCTGGGTAGCTCGGTTGAGGGCCTCGACACCGGCGCGCCCACACGCATCCAGACCCTGCCAGAGGTAATTCTCTGACGGGTCATCCAGGACAAATCTGGCTCCCCCCTCGGCATCGCCGAGGTTGGGCCAGATTACGGGACTCTTGCCCCATCCAGCTTCCTCCTCCCTTCCCACCGCGGGGGCCTCGGGCGCCGCACTGGACACCACGATGGCTCGGCCTTCCTCAGCGCGCGCAGGCCGGGCCGCACCTCCAAGGTCAGCGTCCTCCGGTCCTTGGGGCTTCGGCGCCCCCGTGTCTTGCCCCTGGTGGCGCCCTGCCTCCTCGTAGCCTGGAGGCGGCGGAGACACGGGCCTAGCTGCCCCGGGAGTTGACTGAGCCCCCCTCTTCACAGCTTTCAGGGGGGCCAGCGCCACCGAAGGCGCCTTTTGCTTACGGCTGGGGGAACAACATCAAGTTAGAAGAAAGAGAAAAACAAAAAATCGGCAGAAGGATCAGGAATCCTATCTTTACCTCGCCCGGGGAGCAGACTTCTTATGGGAGCCCGGGGCTCCTTGGGGGTCTCCTGCGGCGCCAGGGGCCGACGGTCGGACACCCGCCTCGCCGGCCGACGCCACAGGGGGCACCATGATGGCCTCGGCCTGCGACGCCTCCACGGGGGCGCCAGCTCCCGTCCCAGACGCTGGGGTAGGCTCGGCCGGACCCTCCGGCGCTACCAATTGAGGGGCCTCCTCGGGCTCGGCCTCCGACGCTTTCTCCCCCTCTTTGAGGCCCACGGGGGCTGAATCTTCACGAGGGGCGCTATCCTCGTCAACCACAACGATGTGGGGGACGGGCTGCCCGCCCCTCGGCGCCTGGGTCCCCTGGGGGGCCTCCGACCCCCCTCGGGCCTTCGACCCCTCCGGGGCTTCGGTTCCCCCGCCGGCCGGAGGGATAACGTCGTCCTCCTCCATCAGCTCGTTGAGCCAGTCGACGTTGCCGCCCCCGCCCTCTATCTCCGAGACTGAAGTCTCCGGAGACGGAGGCGGGGCGACCCCCGCCTTCTCGGCCTCACGGCGGTTCTTGGAGGCGATCTCCCGCCTCTCCGCCCTTCGCGCCGCCTTGGCTTTCTTGCCTTCCTTGACCTTCTTTTGCTCCTCGTTCCGGGCCTGATTCTTGGCCCGGATCTCTTTGTCCTCTAGGACAGGGGGTGGGGAGTCCTTGACGGCCCCGATCCCCTGAGCAAACGGATCAACAGGGAATCAAGCGAAAGAAAGAACGAGGGCAAGAAATCAAAATAAAGGACACCTTCTTACCAGGGAAATGTAGCCCTTTTCAGGGCGCATCGGAACCACTCGGGAGTTCTTCATCTCCGAGGAAGTCGTCCTCTCCACCCGGGCGGTAATGTCCGAAGCCGATATCGGCTCGGCTAACATCCTCGTCCCTGCCCAGGGGCCCCCCTGGGTCATCTCGAACATGGGCATTCGCCGCTGCGCCAGCGGAAGCAAACTCCTCTTGTGGAAGGCGATTGCCACCGTGGCCGCGGTGACTTCGGCATCTCGCAGCTTCTGAAGCCCCGCGAGAAGCGGGGCGAGCTTCTTCTGCTCCTCGGCCGGAGCACCCCACGCCCACTTCATGGGAACCTCCGTCACCATTTTCCCGGTGTACTTCGGCAGCAGGCCGCCGTCGTTCCGGAGGTAGAACCACCCGCTCTGCCACCCCCGGTTTGACGAGGGCATCGAACTCCAGATGTACAGTCCGGCCCGCTGCTGACGGAGCTGCAGCGTGCAGCCACCGGCCCGCAGGGGGAATTTCTCCTTCCCCACGTAACGGGCCGCCATCTCCGCCTTGAAGAGGTGAAGCCAGAGATTCCAGTTGACTGGACCCCCCAGGAATCCCTCACAGACCGTGGTAAAGACGGCAGCCTGCATCACCGAGTTTGGGTTCAGGTTGTGTAACTCCACCTTGTAGTAGTGGAGGATGGCCCTGATCAGACGGCCGGCCGGAACCCCGAACCCCCGGTCTAAGAACGACAGGAAGCACACCACATAACCCGGAGGCGGGTTTGGCTCCCTGTCGTTCGCCGAGGGAACGATCCATTCCGGGAAACCGACGTCCTTGAGAGGGCGGACAATCCCGGCCCTCACGCGCGCCTCCAGCGCGGACTTGGTTACATTGCTGGGTGGCCACGCCTCAACGCCGGCCATGGCTTTGGGAGGAAGAGGTGTGTCCGCGCGGCGGAAGTAGAGGAGATGGAGGCAGAAGAAGGGGCAGGAGGCAAAGGCTTTGTGGCGCAGGAACGAGAAGAGAGAAATCAAGCCCCCAGCAGCCGCTTTTATAGGAGGGGGCGAGCCACGACCACGCAAGGCCAAGCAGGAGAGAGAGCAACCGTCGCCCACTCAGGTGAAAAACTCGAAGCGCCAACTCCCTTCGATTCCCGTGCCCGCCGCACGCGCACATTAATTTCACAGGCGAGACGTCCCATCCAGCCGGGGCGAGACGGCACGGCCGTTTCGAGTCCCCGCGTGCCGCGCCTCAAAAGGAGCACCCTGAAAAGTTATGTCAGGGCGGTTCCTTCCAGGGGACGCGGCGCCCGACCCCCCGCAGACCAAGTGTCACAGGGAGGTCTCCGTCGGGCGCAATTTTCCGTCTCGCCCGACCCAATCAAGACCCCGAGCTGAAGTTGCAAGGCGGTCTCCGTCGGACGCAGTTTCCCGTCTCGCCCGACCCCTAACACTACAAAACGAGTCTGAAAAAAGCCTTTCGAGGCCCAATATCCCCAGGCCATGGCCACCTACGTTCCAGAGGTTGCGAGACTGACCTGCGACACAGGTTCGAACAGTCGCCTCAGGATGACTGAGCGAGGGATGACTGGAGATGAGCACAATAGAGGCCAAGGACCGAGCCCAGCAGGGAGACGGCACATCTTTGCAAGTCATATCCGAGACCCATGCGGGTGTCACGTGAGTGGGATCCCATCGAGGGAGGCATCGAGCCCTCGGAACCTAACGAACGGTTCCGACATCCACCGTGACTGCCCTCGGGTACTTTTTGAGATGTGCCCATAAGGCCACTAGCCGACCCCTATCGAACGGGACTCGGACATCCACTCGGATCTACCCGCCTGCAGCTCCCGGGAAGCGTCGTCACTCACCCACCGAGGGTAGTACGGCACAACCCACCCCTCCTCCGAGCGAAAGGAAGAATGAGGGACGAAATTACAAGACGAGGAAGAACCTGATCGACCCTTGCGGGGAAAGGGCTCGGAGGCTCCCTCGCAACATGGGAACGGGCACTACGTGTAAAGAACACGCAACCTATCCCTGAAAACACTCCAGACTATAGCTGTCAAAGGGTGAAAGCCTTTGAAGGAATAACATCATTCCTCCAAAAGGCTCGGGGGCTACACCCGGCGGGTGCGCTCACGCGCACCCCCCGGAGAAAGGTAAAAGCTCCTAGTCAACTACAGTCCCTGGGGAGAGAACCTCTAAAGAGGTGACTTCACCCCTTCAGAGGCTCGGGGGCTACTGTTGGGTACCATAATAAGGGATACCCAAACCAGAGCAATAAAAAACGCAAAGAAACATACTAACCACAATCATCAGGGCATCGGACGCAGGTTTCGACTCGCCCGACCCCTCAGGGCCTCGGACGCAGGTTCCGACTCG
Source organism: Sorghum bicolor (assembly GCF_000003195.3). Lineage (NCBI taxonomy): Eukaryota > Viridiplantae > Streptophyta > Magnoliopsida > Poales > Poaceae > Sorghum > Sorghum bicolor. The sequence continues at coordinate 28,945,499 of NC_012879.2, forward strand.
CCCGACCCCTCAGGGCCTCGGACGCAGGTTCCGACTCGCCCGACCCCTCAGGGCATCGGACGCAGGATCCGACTCGCCCGACCCCTCAGGGCATCGGACGCAGGATCCGACTCGCCCGACCCCTCAGGGCCTCGGACGCACGTTCCGACTCGCCCGACCCCGTCCAGGCTCGGGCGCCGGACCCCACTCCGCTTGGGCAGCAAGACTTCCACCGCACGGCACCCGTACTGACGACATGACGGACGCGATAGCTCCCATAACGTGGCAGGGCAAGGCGACGACTGTTTCAACCACCCTGAGCACCGCGGCAGGGCAGGGTGCCGACTGTTCCAACCACCCCGGTCACTGTGGCCTTACCTCCGTCACTATACATCTTTACCCCTCTCACTGTAGCACACTGCCGCACAGTAGAAAGGGAATGGGAGAGGTTAATCAGCACCACTATTGGAGGTCACTTCCCACTGCCGACAGCATATGCAGCAGTGCCGGCGACCCGACCCCCGCAACTCCTACAGGGCTCGGTAACACTCTATAGGAACAGCCATACTGCCGACCATCCCCCAAGGACGAGATGGGCCAGCTCCAACAGGGTCGGGACTGTGGTTTCACTGTTCCGTCCAGGGAAATTAACTCATGTAAATCTTTGTCTCCCCTTTAGACTATAAAAGGGGAGCCAGGGCCAGAAGGCTCAGAGACGCTCACAACACTCTTTCACAGAGCAGCTACCCGCACTCTGTCCGCACCAAGCCGAGACCTGGGACTTAGCCCTCTCTCGCAACCTCCTTGTATCCCCTACTACGATCACCTTTGGGTGCAAAGTCATACAGAGCCCCGAATCTCACTGGACGTAGGGCATTCTTGACCCGAACCAGTATAAACCCTCTGTGTCTCACTTGCATCACCATCCAAGCTTGGTCAGTCACACAGACTTATACTTGTTAGTGCCTAGACCGCGAGTCTAGACGCCGACAACATGTCTTCTAGGAGTTCTATTGGGGTGCGTCCAAATAGATTTCTTAGCATATGGCATGTTCCATGCAAACCGTGCACCTATTTTGCATCAAGATTAGCACTATCTCCAAATAGATCGAACCGACCTTCCACTTGAGCCTCTTCACCTAGGATTATCATCGGGTGCTTCCATAATGGTTTCTGAGCCTATGGTGCATTATGCACAAACCATGCACCAATCTTGCACCTAAACTAACACTGTCTCCAAACAAATTGAAGCGAGATTCCATATGACACACATGATCTAGGAGTTCTATCGGGTGCGTCCAAATTGATTTCTGAGAACATAGTACGTTCCATGCAAACCGTACACCTATCTTTCATCAAGATTAGCACTATCTCCATACATACCAAACCAAGCTTTCACATGAGCCTCTTCACCTAGGAGTATTATCAGGTGCTTCCACAACGATTTCTAAGCCTATGGTGCATTATGCGCAAACCATGCACTAATTTTGCACCTAAACTGTCTCCAAACAGATTGAAGCAAGATTCCATATGACACACATGATCTAGGAGTTCTATCGGGTGCGTCCAAATTGATTTCTGAGATTACAGTACGTTCCATGCAAACCGTACACCTATCTTTCATCAAGATTAGCACTATCTCCAAACAGACCGAACCGAGCTTTCACTTGAGCCTCGTCACCTAGGAGTACCATCGGGAACTTCGACAACGATTTCTGAGCCTATGGTGCACTGAGCACAAACCATGCAACTATCTTGCACCGAAACTAAAACTATCTCCAACTGGACTGAAGCGAGATTCCATATGATACACTTCATCTAGAAGTTCCATCGGATGCATCTACAGTTCCATCGGGTGTGTCCAAATTGATTTCTGAGCATATGGTATGTTCCATGCAAACCGTGCACCTATCTTGCATCAAGATTAGAACTATCTCCAAACAGACAGAACCAAGGTTCCACAAGAGCCTCTTCACCAAGGAGTACCATCGCGTGCATCCCAAATAGTTTCTTAGCGTATGGTGCATTAGGCACAAACCGTGTACCTATCTTGCACCGAAACTAACACTATCTCCAAAGAGACCGAAGTGAGATTCTATATGACACACATCATCTAGGAGTTCTATTGGGTGCTTACAAATATATTTCTAAGCATATGGTATGTTCGATGCAATTCGTGCACCTATCTTGTATCTAGATTAGCACTATCTCCAAACAAAGCAAACTGAGCTTCCACTTGAGCCCCTTTACCCAGGAGTATCATCGGGTGCATCCAAAATGGTTTCTTAGCCTATGATGCATTAGGCGCAAACTGTGTACCTATCTTGCACCAAAACTAACTCTGTCTCTAAATAGACCAAAGTGAGATTCCAGATGACACATGTCATCTAGGAGTTCTATTGCGATGCATCCAAAAAGATTTCTTAGCATATGGTATGTTCCATGAAAACCGTGCACCTATCTTTCATCAAGATTAGCACTATCTCCAAACAGATCGAAGCGACCTTCCACTTGAGCCTCTTCACCTAGGAGTATTATCGGGTGCTTCCATAATGGTTTCCGAACCTATGGTGCATTATGCGCAAACCATGCACCAATCTTGCACCTAAACTGTCTCCAAACAGATTGAAGCAAGATTCCATATGACACACATGATCTAGGAGTTCTATCGGGTGCGTCAAAATTGATTTCCGAGAATATGATTTGTTCTATGCAAACCATACACCTATCTTGCATCAAGATTAGCACTATCTCCAAATAGACCGAACCGAGCTTTCACTTGAGCCTCTTCACCTAGGAGTACCATCGGGAACTTCCACAACGGTTTCTGAGCCTATGGTGCACTAGGCACAAACCATGCACCTATCTTGCACCGAAACTAATACTATCTCCAACTAGACTGAAGCGAGATTCCATATGATACACTTCATCTAGTAGTTTATCGGGTGCATCTACAGTTCCATTGGGTGTGCCCAAATTGATTTCTGAACATATGGTATGTCCCATGCAAACCGTGCACCTATCTTGCATCAAGATTAGAACTATCTCCAAACAGACAGAACCAAGATTCCACATGAGCCTCTTCACCAAGGAGTACTATCGCGTGCGTCCAAAATAGTTTCTTAGCCTATGGTGCATTAGGCACAAACCGTGTACCTATCTTGCACCGAAACTAACACTATCTCCAAAGAGACTGAAGTGAGATTCTATATGACATACGTCATCTAGGAGTTCTATTGGGTGCTTCCAAATATATTTCTAAGCATATGGTACGTTCGATGCAATTCGTGCACCTATCTTGAATCAAGATTAGCACTATGTCCAAACAAAGCAAACTGAGCTTCCACTAGAGCCCCTTTACCTAGGAGTATCATCGGGTGCATCCAAAATGGTTTCTTAGCCTATGATGCATTAGGGGCAAATTGTGTACCTATCTTGCACCAAAACTAACTCTGTCTCCAAACAGACCAAAGCAAGATTCTATGTGACACATGTCATCTAGGAGTTCTATTGGGGTGCGTCCAAATAGATTTCTTAGCATATGGTATGTTCCATGCTAACCATGCACCTATCTTGCATCAACATTAGCACTATGTCCAAACAGATCGGACCGACCTTCCACTTGAGCCTCTTCACCTAGGATTATCATCGGGTGCTTCCATATTGGTTTCTAAGCCAATGGTGCATTATGCGCAAACCATGCACCATTCTTGCACCTAAACTAACACTGTCTCCAAACAGATTGAAGCGAGATTCCAAATGACACACATGATCTAGGAGTTCTATCGGGTGCGTCCAAATTGATTTATGAGAATATAGTACGTTCTATACAAACCGTACACCTATCTTTCATCAAGATTAGCACTATCTCCAAACAGACCGAACCGGCCTTTCACTTGAGCCTCTTCACCTTAGAGTACCATTGGGGACTTCCACAACGATTTCTGAGCCTATGGTGCACTGGGCACAAACCATGCAACTATCTTGCACCGAAACTAATACTATCTCCAACTGGACGGAAGCGAGATTCCATATGATAAACTTCATCTAGTAGTTCCATCGGGTGCATCTACAGTTCCATCAGGTGTGTCCAAATTGATTTCTGAGCATATGGTATGTTCCATGCAAACCGTGCACCCATCTTGCATCAAGATTGGAACTATCTTCAAACAGACAGAACCAAGGTTCCACATGAGCCTCTTCACGAAGGAGTACCATCGCGTGCGTCCAAAATAGTTTCTTAGCCTATGGTGCATTTGGCACAAATCGTGTACCTATCTTTCACTGAAACTAACACTATCTCCAAAGAAATCGATGTGAGATTCTATATGACACACATCATCTATGAGTTCTATTGGGTGCTTCCAAATATATTTCTAAGCATATGGTACGTTCGATGCAATTCGTGCACCTATCTTGCATCAAGATTAGCACTATCTCCAAACAAAGCAAACTGAGCTTCCGCTTGAGCCCCTTTACCCTGGAGTATCATCGGGTGCATCCAAAATGGTTTCTTAGCCTATGATGCATTAGGCGCAGACTGTGTACCTATCTTGCACCAAAACTAACTCTGTCTCCAAACAGACCAAAGCGAGATTCTATATGACACATGTCATCTAGGAGTTCTATTGGCGTGCGTCCAAATGGATTTCTTAGCATATGGTATGTTCCATGCAAACCGTGCACCTATCTTGCATCAAGATTAGCACTATCTCCAAATAGATCGAACCGACCTTCCACTTGAGCCTCTTCACCTATTATTATCATCGGGTGCTTGCATAAAGGTTTCTGAGCCTATGGTGCATTATGCGCAAACCATGCACCAATCTTGCACCTAAACTAACACTGTCTCCAAACAGATTGAAGCGAGATTCCATATGAAACACATGATCTAGGAGTTCTATCGGGTGCGTCCAAATTGATTTCTGAGAATATGGTACGTTCCATGCAAACCATGCACCTATCTTGCATCAAGATTAGCACTATCTCCAAACAGATCGAACTGACCTTCCACTTGAGCCTCTTCACCTAGGATTATCATCGGGTGCTTCCATAATGGTTTCTGAGCCTATGGTGCATTATGCGCAAACCATGCACCAATCTTGCACCTAAACTAACACTGTCTCCAAACAGATTGAAGCGTCATTCCATATGACACACATTATCTAGGAGTTCTATCGGTTGCGTACAGATTGATTTCTAAGAATATGGTACGTTCCATGCAAACCGTACACCAATCTTTCATCAAGATTAGCACTATCTCCAAACAGACCGAACCGAGCTTTCACTAGAGCCTCTTCACCTAGGAGTACCATCTGGAACTTCCACAACGGTTTCTGAGCCTATGGTGCACTGGGAACAAACCATGCACCTATCTTGCACCGAAACTAATACTATCTCCAACTAGACTAAAGCGAGATTCCATATGATACACTTCATCTAGTAGTTCCATCGGATGCATCTACAGTTCCATTGGGTGTGTCCAAATTGATTTCTCAGCATATGGTATGTTCCATGCAAACCGTGCACCTATCTTGCATCAAGATTCGAACTATCTCCAAACAGATAGAACCAAGATTCCATAATGGTATCCGAGCCTATGGTGCACAAACCATGCACCAATCTTGCACCTAAACTAACACTGTCTCCAAACAGATTGAAGCAAGATTCCATATGACACACATGATCTAGGAGTTCTATCGGGTGCGTCCAAATTGATTTCTGAGAATATGGTATGTTCCATGCAAACCGTATACCTATCTTGCATCAAGATTAGCATTATCTCCAAACAGATCGAACCGACCTTCCACTTGAGCCTCTTCACCTAGGATTATCATCGGGTGCTTGCATAATGGTTTCTGAGCCTATGGTGCATTATGCGCAAACCATGCACCATTCTTGCACCTAAACTAACACTGTCTCCAAACAGATTGAAGCGAGATTCCATATGAAACACATGATCTAGGAGTTCTATCGGGTGCGTCCAAATTGATTTCTGAGAATATGGTTAGTTACATGCAAATCGTGCATCTATCTTGCATCAAGATTAGCACTATCTCCAAACAGATCGAACCGACCTTCCACTTGAGCCTCTTCACCTAGGATTATCATCGGGTGCTTCCATAATGGTTTCTGAGCCTATGGTGCATTATGCGTAAACCATGCACCAATCCTGCACCTAAACTAACACTGTCTCCAAACAGATTGAAGCGAGATTCCATATTGTTGGTGCAAAAGCTGATCTGCAAACACAAAGGGCTAATACCCCATTCAAACGTTAAGGCGTGCCAACCGATTTGACCTTACAACCGACAAAGGTGGTAACCTGAACACTTTGGTCCCGACAACAGCGATGCGCCCGGATGTCACGGCCAAGAGGTGCTCACACGGAACTTGAGAACACGCCGAGCTTGACTCGACGAATTCCTAAGAACTCGTAGTAAAAAGGAAAAATATGACGAAGTCGTCGAAAAGTAGATGCTGGAATATGAGTAAAAACTCGTGTTTGATTGATTGATAGATGTCTCATTACATTGCTCTAGGGTCTACATTTATACCCTGTCCAAAGAGCTACAACTAGACACGACTAGGACTCAAATTCCAAATTAAACGGAAACCGCATACAAAACGAATTCTAATAACTAAGGAAAACATTAAACTACCCTCGTAACTGATCGGGACACCACCACGAATCAATCGGCAACTTCCACGCTTTCCTCCAAAGTCATCGGCAGACTATCTGTTACGGCCATCGGCAAATACTGGCACTGGTCATCAGCACGAATATACCATCACTTCTGGACTTGGTCATATTCGGTTGTCTCCCCATCGGCAACTACCTTCATCGGCAACTTCCCTGCAGACTGGTCACCACTGCTCCATCTGCCGATCCACATCCCATTAACTCCAGATACGTATCAAAAGATACGTGTCCAAAAACGGTGTCAACACATATGACACACATGATCTAGGAGTTCTATCGGGTGCGTCCAAATTGATTTCTGAGAATATGGTACGTTCCATGCAAACCATACACCTATCTTTCATCAAGATTAGCACTATCTCCAAACAGACCGAACCGAGCTTTCACTTGAGCCTCTTCACCTAGGAGTACCATCGGGAACTTCCACAACGATTTCTGAGCCTATGGTGCACTGGGCACAAACCATGAAACTACCTTGCTCCAAATTGATTTCTGAGCATATGGTATGTTCCATGCAAACCATGCACCTATGTTGCATCAAGATTAGAACTATCTCCAAACAGACAGAACCAAGATTCCACATGAGCCTCTTCACCAAGGAGTACCATCACGTGCGTCCAAAATAGTTTCTTAGCCTATGGTGCATTAGGCACAAACCGTGTACCTATCTTGCACCAAAACTAACACTATCTCCAAAGAGACTGAAGTGAGATTCTATATGACATACGTCATCTAGGAGTTCTATTGGGTGCTTCCAAATATATTTCTAACCATATGGTACGTTCGATGCAATTCGTGCACCTATCTTGCATCAAGATTAGCACTATGTCCAAACAAAGCAAACTGAGCTTCCACTTGAGCCCCTTTACCTAGGAGTATCATCGGGTGCATCCAAAATGGTTTCTTAGCCTATGATGCATTAGGCGCAAACTGTGTACCTATCTTGCACCAAAACTAACTCTGTCTCCAAACAGACCAAAGCGAGATTCTATATCACACGTTATCTAGGATTTCTATTGGGATGCGTCTAAATGGATTTCTTAGCATATGGTATGTTCCATGCAAACCGTGCACCTATTTTGCATCAAGAATAGCACTATCTCCAAACAGATCGAACCGACCTTCCACTTGAGCCTCTTCACCTAGGATTATCATCGGGTGCTTCCATAATGGTTTCTGAGCCTATGGTGCATTATGCGCAAACCATGCACCAATCTTGCACCTAAACTAACACTGTCTCTAAACAGATTGAAGCGAGATTCCATATGACACACATGATCTAGGAGTTCTATCAGGTGCGTCCAAATTGATTTATGAGAATATGGTATGTTCCACGCAAACCGTACACCTATCTTTCATCAAGATTAGCACTATCTCCAAATAGACCGAACCGAGCTTTCACTTGAGCCTCTTCACCTAGGAGAACCATCGGCAACTTCCACAACGATTTCTGAGCCTATGGTGCACTGGGCACAAACCATGCAACTATCTTGCACCGAAACTAATACTATCTCCAACTGGACCGAAGCGAGATTCCATATGATACACTTCATCTAGTAGTTCCATCAGGTGCATCTACAGTTCCATCGGGTGTGTCCAAATTGATTTCTGAGCATATGGTATGTTCCATGCAAACTGTGCACCTATCTTGCATCAAGATTAGAACTATCTCCAAACAGACAGAACCAAGATTCCAAATGAGCCTCTTCACCAAGGAGTACCATCGCGTGCGTCCAAAATAGTTTCTTAGCCTATGGTGCATTAGGCACAAACCGTGTACCTATCTTGCACCGAAACTAACACTATCTCCAAATAGACTGAAGTGAGATTCTATATGACACACGTCATCTAGGAGTTCTATTGGGTGCTTCCAAATATATTTCTAAGCATATGGTACGTTCGATGCAATTCGTGCACCTATCTTGCATCAAGATTAGCACTATGTCCAAACAAAGCAAACTGAGCTTCCACTTGAGCCCCTTTACCTAGGAGTATCATCGGGTGCATCCAAAATGGTTTCTTAGCCTATGATGCATTAGGAGAAAACTGTGTACCAATCTTGCACCAAAACTAACTCTGTCTCCAAACAGACCAAAGCGAGATTCTATATGACACGTAATCTAGGAGTTCTATTGGGATGCGTCTAAATGGATTTCTTAGCATATGGTATGTTCCATGCAAACCGTGCACCTATTTTGCATCAAGAATAGCACTATCTCCAAACAGATCGAACCGACCTTCCACTTGAGCCTCTTCACCTAGGATTATCATCGGGTGCTTCCATAATGGTTTCTGAGCCTATGGTGCATTATGCGCAAACCATGCACCAATCTTGCACCTAAACTAACACTGTCTCTAAACAGATTGAAGCGAGATTCCATATGACACACATGATCTAGGAGTTCTATCGGGTGCGTCCAAATTGATTTATGAGAATATGATATGTTCGACGCAAACCGTACATCTATCTTTCATCAAGATTAGCACTATCTCCAAACAGACCGAACCGAACTTTCAATTGAGCCTCTTCACCTAGGAGAACCATCGGCAACTTCCACAACGATTTCTGAGCCTATGGTGCACTGGGCACAAACCATGCAACTGTCTTGCACCGAAACTAATACTATTTCCAACTGGACCGAAGCGAGATTCCATATGATACACTTCATCTAGTAGTTCCATCGGGTGTGTCCAAATTGATTTTTGAGCATATGGTATGTTCCATGCAAACCGTGCACCTATCTTGCATCAAGATTAGAACTATCTCCAAACAGACAGAACCAAGATTCCACATGAGCCTCTTCACCAAGGAGTACCATCGCGTGCGTCCAAAATAGTTTCTTAGCCTATGGTGCATTAGGCACAAACCGTGTACCTATCTTGCACCGAAACTAACACTATCTCCAAATAGACTGAAGTGAGATTCTATATGACACACGTCATCTAGGAGTTCTATTGGGTGCTTCCAAATATATTTCTAAGCATATGGTACGTTCGATGCAATTCGTGCACCTATCTTGCATCAACATTAGCACTATGTCCAAACAAAGCAAACTGAGCTTCCACTTGAGCCCCTTTACCTAGGAGTATCATCGGGTGCATCCAAAATGGTTTCTTAGCCTATGATGCATTAGGAGAAAACTGTGTACCTATCTTGCACCAAAACTAACTCTGTCTCCAAACAGACCAAAGCGAGATTCTATATGACACGTAATCTAGGAGTTCTATTGGGATGCGTCTAAATGGATTTCTTAGCATATGGTATGTTCCATGCAAACCGTGCACCTATTTTGCATCAAGAATAGCACTATCTCCAAACAGATCGAACCGACCTTCCACTTGAGCCTCTTCACCTAGGATTATCATCGGGTGCTTCCATAATGGTTTCTGAGCCTATGGTGCATTATGCGCAAACCATGCACCAATCTTGCACCTAAACTAACACTGTCTCTAAACAGATTGAAGCGAGATTCCATATGACACACATGATCTAGGAGTTCTATCGGGTGCGTCCAAATTGATTTATGAGAATATGGTATGTTCCATGCAGACCGTACACCTATCTTTCATCAAGATTAGCACTATCTCCAAACGGACCGAACCGAGCTTTCACTTGAGCCTCTTCACCTAGGAGTACCATCAGCAACTTCCACAACAATATCTGAGCCTATGGTGCACTGGGCACAAACCATGCAACTATCTTGCACCGAAACTAATACTATCTACAACTGGACCGAAGCGAGATTCCATATGATACATTTCATCTAGTAGTTCCATCAGGTGCATCTACAGTTCCATCGGGTGTGTCCATATTGATTTCTGAGCATATGGTATGTTCCATGCAAACCGTGCACCTATCTTGCATCAAGATTAGAACTATCTCCAAACTGACAGAACCAAGATTCCAAATGAGCCTCTTCACCAAGGAGTACCATCGCGTGCGTCCAAAATAGTTTCTTAGCCTATGGTGCATTAGGCACAAACCGTGTACCTATCTTGCACCGAAACTAACACTATCTCCAAAGAGACTGAAGTGAGATTCTATATGACATACGTCATCTAGGAGTTCTATTGGGTGCTTCCAAATATATTTCTAAGCATATGGTATGTTCGATGCAATTCGTGCACCTATCTTGCATGAAGATTAGCACTATGTCCAAACAAAGCAAACTGAGCTTCCACTTGAGCCCCTTTACCTAGGAGTATCATCGGGTGCATCCAAAATGGTTTCTTAGCCTATGATGCATTAGGAGAAAACTGTGTACCTATCTTGCACCAAAACTAACTCTGTCTCCAAACAGACCAAAGCGAGATTCTATATGACACGTAATCTAGGAGTTCTATTGGGATGCGTCTAAATGGATTTCTTAGCATATGGTATGTTCCATGCAAACCGTGCACCTATTTTGCATCAAGAATAGCACTATCTCCAAACAGATCGAACCGACCTTCCACTTGAGCCTCTTCACCTCGGATTATCATCGGGTGCTTCCATAATGGTTTCTGAGCCTATGGTGCATTATGCGCAAACCATGCACCAATCTTGCACCTAAACTAACACTGTCTCTAAATAGATTGAAGCGAGATTCCATATGACACACATGATCTAGGAGTTCTATCGGGTGCGTCCAAATTGATTTATGAGAATATGGTATGTTCAATGCAGACCGTACACCTATCTTTCATCAAGATTAGCACTATCTCCAAACAGACCGAACCGAGCTTTCACTTGAGCCTCTTCACCTAGGAGTACCATCAGCAACTTCCACAACAATATCTGAGCCTATGGTGCATTGGGCACAAACCATGCAACTATCTTGCACCGAAACTAATACTATCTCCAACTGGACCGAAGCGAGATTCCATATGATACACTTCATCTAGTAGTTCCATCAGGTGCATCTACAGTTCCATCGGGTGTGTCCAAATTGATTTCTGAGCATATGGTATGTTCCATGCAAACCGTGCACCTATCTTGCATCAAGATTAGAACCATCTCCAAACAGACAGAACCAAGATTCCACATGAGCCTCTTCACCAAGGAGTACCATCGCGTGCGTCCAAAATAGTTTCTTAGCCTATGGTGCATTAGGCACAAACCGTGTACCTATCTTGCACCGAAACTAACACTATCTCCAAATAGACTGAAGTGAGATTCTATATGACATACGTCATCTAGGAGTTCTATTGGGTGCTTCCAAATATATTTCTAAGCATATGGTACGTTCGATGCAATTCGTGCACCTATCTTGCATCAAGATTAGCACTATGTCCAAACAATGCAAACCGAGCTTCCACTTGAGCCCCTTTACCTAGGAGTATCATCGGGTGCATCCAAAATGGTTTCTTAGCCTATGATGCATTAGGAGAAAACTGTGTACCTATCTTGCACCAAAACTAACTCTGTCTCCAAACAGACCAAAGCGAGATTCTATATGACACGTAATCTAGGAGTTCTATTGGGATGCGTCTAAATGGATTTCTTAGCATATGGTATGTTCCATGCAAACCGTGCACCTATTTTGCATCAAGAATAGCACTATCTCCAAACAGATCGAACCGACCTTCCACTTCAGCCTCTTCACCTAGGATTATCATCGGGTGCTTCCATAATGGTTTCTGAGCCTATGGTGCATTATGCGCAAACCATGCACCAATCTTGCACCTAAACTAACACTGTCTCTAAACAGATTGAAGCGAGATTCCATATGACACACATGATCTAGGAGTTCTATCGGGTGCGTCCAAATTGATTTATGAGAATATGGTATGTTCCATGCAGACCGTACACCTATCTTTCATCAAGATTAGCACTATCTCCAAACAGACCGAACCGAGCTTTCACTTGAGCCTCTTCACCTAGGAGTACCATCAGCAACTTCCACAACAATATCTGAGCCTATGGTGCACTGGGCACAAACCATGCAACTATCTTGCACCGAAACTAATACTATCTCCAACTGGACCGAAGCGAGATTCCATATGATACATTTCATCTAGTAGTTCCATCAGGTGCATCTACAGTTCCATCGGGTGTGTCCATATTGATTTCTGAGCATATGGTATGTTCCATGCAAACCGTGCTCCTATCTTGCATCAAGATCAGAACTATCTCCAAACTGACAGAACCAAGATTCCAAATGAGCCTCTTCACCAAGGAGTACCATCGCGTGCGTCCAAAATAGTTTCTTAGCCTATGGTGCATTAGGCACAAACCGTGTACCTATCTTGCACCGAAACTAACACTATCTCCAAAGAGACTGAAGTGAGATTCTATATGACATACGTCATCTAGGAGTTCTATTGGGTGCTTCCAAATATATTTCTAAGCATATGGTACGTTCGATGCAATTCGTGCACCTATCTTGCATCAAGATTAGCACTATGTCCAAACAAAGCAAACTGAGCTTCCACTTGAGCCCCTTTACCTAGGAGTATCATCGGGTGCATCCAAAATGGTTTCTTAGCCTATGATGCATTAGGAGAAAACTGTGTACCTATCTTGCACCAAAACTAACTCTGTCTCCAAACAGACCAAAGCGAGATTCTATATGACACGTAATCTAGGAGTTCTATTGGGATGCGTCTAAATGGATTTCTTAGCATATGGTATGTTCCATGCAAACCGTGCACCTATTTTGCATCAAGAATAGCACTATCTCCAAACAGATCGAACCGACCTTCCACTTGAGCCTCTTCACCTCGGATTATCATCGGGTGCTTCCATAATGGTTTCTGAGCCTATGGTGCATTATGCGCAAACCATGCACCAATCTTGCACCAAAACTAACACTGTCTCTAAACAGATTGAAGCGAGATTCCATATGACACACATGATCTAGGAGTTCTATCGGGTGCGTCCAAATTGATTTATGAGAATATGGTATGTTCCATGCAGACCGTACACCTATCTTTCATCAAGATTAGCACTATCTCCAAACAGACCGAACCGAGCTTTCACTTGAGCCCCTTCACCTAGGAGTACCATCAGCAACTTCCACAACAATATCTGAGCCTATGGTGCACTGGGCACAAACCATGCAACTATCTTGCACCGAAACTAATACTCTCTCCAACTGGACCGAAGCGAGATTCCATATGATACACTTCATCTAGTAGTTCCATCAGGTGCATCTACAGTTCCATCGGGTGTGTCCATATTGATTTCTGAGCATATGGTATGTTCCATGCAAACCGTGCACCTATCTTGCATCAAGATTAGAACTATCTCCCAACAGACACAACCAAGATTCCACATGAGCCTCTTCACCAAGGAGTACCATCGCGTGCGTCCAAAATAGTTTCTTAGCCTATGGTGCATTAGGCACAAACCGTGTATCTATCTTGCACCGAAACTAACACTATCTCCAAATAGACTGAAGTGAGATTCTATATGACATACGTCATCTAGGAGTTCTATTGGGTGCTTCCAAATATATTTCTAAGCATATGGTACGTTCGATGCAATTCGTGCACCTATCTTGCATCAACATTAGCACTATGTCCAAACAAAGCAAACTGAGCTTCCACTTGAGCCCCTTTACCTAGGAGTATCATCGGGTGCATCCAAAATGGTTTCTTAGCCTATGATGCATTAGGAGAAAACTGTGTACCTATCTTGCACCAAAACTAACTCTGTCTCCAAACAGACCAAAGCGAGATTCTATATGACACGTAATCTAGGAGTTCTATTGGGATGCGTCTAAATGGATTTCTTAGCATATGGTATGTTCCATGCAAACCGTGCACCTATTTTGCATCAAGAATAGCACTATCTCCAAACAGATCGAACCGACCTTCCACTTGAGCCTCTTCACCTAGGATTATCATCGGGTGCTTCCATAATGGTTTCTGAGCCTCTGGTGCATTATGCGCAAACCATGCACCAATCTTGCACCTAAACTAACACTGTCTCTAAACAGATTGAAGCGAGATTCCATATGACACACATGATCTAGGAGTTCTATCGGGTGCGTCCAAATTGATTTATGAGAATATGGTATGTTCAATGCAGACCGTACACCTATCTTTCATCAAGATTAGCACTATCTCCAAACAGACCGAACCGAGCTTTCACTTGAGCCTCTTCACCTAGGAGTACCATCAGCAACTTCCACAACAATATCTGAGCCTATGGTGCATTGGGCACAAACCATGCAACTATCTTGCACCGAAACTAATACTATCTCCAACTGGACCGAAGCGAGATTCCATATGATACACTTCATCTAGTAGTTCCATCAGGTGCATCTACAGTTCCATCGGGTGTGTCCAAATTGATTTCTGAGCATATGGTATCTTCCATGCAAACCGTGCACCTATCTTGCATCAAGATTAGAACCATCTCCAAACAGACAGAACCAAGATTCCACATGAGCCTCTTCACCAAGGAGTACCATCGCGTGCGTCCAAAATAGTTTCTTAGCCTATGGTGCATTAGGCACAAACCGTGTACCTATCTTGCACCGAAACTAACACTATCTCCAAATAGACTGAAGTGAGATTCTATATGACATACGTCATCTAGGAGTTCTATTGGGTGCTTCCAAATATATTTCTAAGCATATGGTACGTTCGATGCAATTCGTGCACCTATCTTGCATCAACATTAGCACTATGTCCAAACAAAGCAAACTGAGCTTCCACTTGAGCCCCTTTACCTAGGAGTATCATCGGGTGCATCCAAAAAGGTTTCTTAGCCTATGATGCATTAGGAGAAAACTGTGTACCTATCTTGCACCAAAACTAACTCTGTCTCCAAACAGACCAAAGCGAGATTCTATATGACACGTAATCTAGGAGTTCTATTGGGATGCGTCTAAATGGATTTCTTAGCATATGGTATGTTCCATGCAAACCGTGCACCTATTTTGCATCAAGAATAGCACTATCTCCAAACAGATCGAACCGACCTTCCACTTTAGCCTCTTCACCTAGGATTATCATCGGGTGCTTCCATAATGGTTTCTGAGCCTATGGTGCATTATGCGCAAACCATGCACCAATCTTGCACCTAAACTAACACTGTCTCTAAACAGATTGAAGCGAGATTCCATATGACACACATGATCTAGGAGTTCTATCGGGTGCGTCCAAATTGATTTATGAGAATATGGTATGTTCCATGCAGACCGTACACCTATCTTTCATCAAGATTAGCACTATCTCCAAACAGACCGAACCGAGCTTTCACTCGAGCCTCTTCACCTAGGAGTACCATCAGCAACTTCCACAACAATATCTGAGCCTATGGTGCATTGGGCACAAACCATGCAACTATCTTGCACCGAAACTAATACTATCTCCAACTGGACCGAAGCGAGATTCCATATGACACACTTCATCTAGTAGTTCCATCAGGTGCATCTACAGTTCCATCGGGTGTGTCCAAATTGATTTCTGAGCATATGGTATGTTCCATGCAAACCGTGCACCTATCTTGCATCAAGATTAGAACTATCTCCAAACAGACAGAACCAAGATTCCACATGAGCCTCTTCACCAAGGAGTACCATCGCGTGCGTCCAAAATAGTTTCTTAGCCTATGGTGCATTAGGCACAAACCGTGTACCTATCTTGCACCGAAACTAACACTATCTCCAAATAGACTGAAGTGAGATTCTATATGACATATGTCATCTAGGAGTTCTATTGGGTGCTTCCAAATATATTTCTAAGCATATGGTACGTTCGATGCAATTCGTGCACCTATCTTGCATCAAGATTAGCACTATGTCCAAACAAAGCAAACTGAGCTTCCACTTGAGCCCCTTTACCTAGGAGTATCATCGGGTGCATCCAAAAAGGTTTCTTAGCCTATGATGCATTAGGAGAAAACTGTGTACCTATCTTGCACCAAAACTAACTCTGTCTCCAAACAGACCAAAGCGAGATTCTATATGACACGTAATCTAGGAGTTCTATTGGGATGCGTCTAAATGGATTTCTTAGCATATGGTATGTTCCATGCAAATCGTGCACCTATTTTGCATCAAGAATAGCACAATCTCCAAACAAATCGAACCGACCTTCCACTTGAGCCTCTTCACCTAGGATTATCATCGTGTGCTTCCATAATGGTTTCTGAGCCTATGGTGCATTATGCGCAAACCATGCACCAATCTTGCACCTAAACTAACACTGTCTCTAAACAGATTGAAGCGAGATTCCATATGACACACATGATCTAGGAGTTCTATCGGGTGCGTCCAAATTGATTTATGAGAATATGGTATGTTCCATGCAGACCGTACACCTATCTTTCATCAAGATTAGCACTATCTCCAAACAGACCGAACCGAGCTTTCACTTGAGCCTCTTCACCTAGGAGTACCATCAGCAACTTCCACAACAATATCTGAGCCTATGGTGCATTGGGCACAAACCATGCAACTATCTTGCACCGAAACTAATACTATCTCCAACTGGACCGAAGCGAGATTCCATATGATACACTTCATCTAGTAGTTCCATCAGGTGCATCTACAGTTCCATCGGGTGTGTCCAAATTGATTTCTGAGCATATGGTATGTTCCATGCAAACCGTGCACCTATCTTGCATCAAGATTAGAACCATCTCCAAACAGACAGAACCAAGATTCCACATGAGCCTCTTCACCAAGGAGTACCATCGCGTGCGTCCAAAATAGTTTCTTAGCCTATGGTGCATTAGGCACAAACCGTGTACCTATCTTGCACCGAAACTAACACTATCTCCAAATAGACTGAAGTGAGATTCTATATGACATACGTCATCTAGGAGTTCTATTGGGTGCTTCCAAATATATTTCTAAGCATATGGTACGTTCGATGCAATTCGTGCACCTATCTTGCATCAACATTAGCACTATGTCCAAACAAAGCAAACTGAGCTTCCACTTGAGCCCCTTTACCTAGGAGTATCATCGGGTGCATCCAAAATGGTTTCTTAGCCTATGATGCATTAGGAGAAAACTGTGTACCTATCTTGCACCAAAACTAACTCTGTCTCCAAACAGACCAAAGCGAGATTCTATATGACACGTAATCTAGGAGTTCTATTGGGATGCGTCTAAATGGATTTCTTAGCATATGGTATGTTCCATGCAAAACGTGCACCTATTTTGCATCAAGAATAGCACTATCTCCAAACAAATCGAACCGACCTTCCACTTGAGCCTCTTCACCTAGGATTATCATCGTGTGCTTCCATAATGGTTTCTGAGCCTATGGTGCATTATGCGCAAACCATGCACCAATCTTGCACCTAAACTAACACTGTCTCTAAACAGATTGAAGCGAGATTCCATATGACACTCATGATCTAGGAGTTCTATCGGGTGCGTCCAAATTGATTTATGAGAATATGGTATGTTCCATGCAGACCGTACACCTATCTTTCATCAAGATTAGCACTATCTCCAAACAGACCGAACCGAGCTTTCACTTGAGCCTCTTCACCTAGGAGTACCATCAGCAACTTCCACAACAATATCTGAGCCTATGGTGCATTGGGCACAAACCATGCAACTATCTTGCACCGAAACTAATACTATCTCCAACTGGACCGAAGCGAGATTCCATATGATACACTTCATCTAGTAGTTCCATCAGGTGCATCTACAGTTCCATCGGGTGTGTCCAAATTGATTTCTGAGCATATGGTATGTTCCATGCAAACCGTGCACCTATCTTGCATCAAGATTAGAACTATCTCCAAACAGACAGAACCAAGATTCCACATGAGCCTCTTCACCAAGGAGTACCATCGCGTGCGTCCAAAATAGTTTCTTAGCCTATGGTGCATTAGGCACAAACCGTGTACCTATCTTGCACCGAAACTAACACTATCTCCAAATAGACTGAAGTGAGATTCTATATGACATACGTCATCTAGGAGTTCTATTGGGTGCTTCCAAATATATTTCTAAGCATATGGTACGTTCGATGCAATTCGTGCACCTATCTTGCATCAAGATTAGCACTATGTCCAAACAAAGCAAACTGAGCTTCCACTTGAGCCCCTTTACCTAGGAGTATCATCGGGTGCATCCAAAAAGGTTTCTTAGCCTATGATGCATTAGGAGAAAACTGTGTACCTATCTTGCACCAGAACTAACTCTGTCTCCAAACAGACCAAAGCGAGATTCTATATGACACGTAATCTAGGAGTTCTATTGGGATGCGTCTAAATGGATTTCTTAGCATATGGTATGTTCCATGCAAACCGTGCACCTATTTTGCATCAAGAATAGCACTATCTCCAAACAGATCGAACCGACCTTCCACTTTAGCCTCTTCACCTAGGATTATCATCGGGTGCTTCCATAATGGTTTCTGAGCCTATGGTGCATTATGCGCAAACCATGCACCAATCTTGCACCTAAACTAACACTGTCTCTAAACAGATTGAAGCGAGATTCCATATGACACACATGATCTAGGAGTTCTATCGGGTGCGTCCAAATTGATTTATGAGAATATGGTAGGTTCCATGCAGACCGTACACCTATCTTTCATCAAGATTAGCACTATCTCCAAACAGACCGAACCGAGCTTTCACCTGAGCCTCTTCACCTAGGAGTACCATCAGCAACTTCCACAACAATATCTGAGCCTATGGTGCACTGGGCACAAACCATGCAACTATCTTGCACCGAAACTAATACTATCTCCAACTGGACCGAAGCGAGATTCCATATGATACACTTCATCTAGTAGTTCCATCAGGTGCATCTACAGTTCCATCGGGTGTGTCCATATTGATTTCTGAGCATATGGTATGTTCCATGCAAACCGTGCACCTATCTTGCATCAAGATTAGAACTATCTCCAAACAGACAGAACCAAGATTCCAAATGAGCCTCTTCACCAAGGAGTACCATCGCGTGCGTCCAAAATAGTTTCTTAGCCTATGGTGCATTAGGCACAAACCGTGTACCTATCTTGCACCGAAACTAACACTATCTCCAAAGAGACTGAAGTGAGATTCTATATGACATACGTCATCTAGGAGTTCTATTGGGTGCTTCCAAATATATTTCTAAGCATATGGTACGTTCGATGCAATTCGTGCATCTATCTTGCATCAAGATTAGCACTATGTCCAAACAAAGCAAACTGAGCTTCCACTTGAGCCCCTTTACCTAGGAGTATCATCGGGTGCATCCAAAATGGTTTCTTAGCCTATGATGCATTAGGAGAAAACTGTGTACCAATCTTGCACCAAAACTAACTCTGTCTCCAAACAGACCAAAGCGAGATTCTATATGACACGTAATCTAGGAGTTCTATTGGGATGCGTCTAAATGGATTTCTTAGCATATGGTATGTTCCATGCAAACCGTGCACCTATTTTGCATCAAGAATAGCACTATCTCCAAACAGATCGAACCGACCTTCCACTTGAGCCTCTTCACCTAGGATTATCATCGGGTGCTTCCATAATGGTTTCTGAGCCTATGGTGCATTATGCGCAAACCATGCACCAATCTTGCACCTAAACTAACACTGTCTCTAAACAGATTGAAGCGAGATTCCATATGACACTCATGATCTAGGAGTTCTATCGGGTGCGTCCAAATTGATTTATGAGAATATGGTATGTTCCATGCAGACCGTACACCTATCTTTCATCAAGATTAGCACTATCTCCAAACAGACCGAACCGAGCTTTCACTTGAGCCTCTTCACCTAGGAGTACCATCAGCAACTTCCACAACAATATCTGAGCCTATGGTGCATTGGGCACAAACCATGCAACTATCTTGCACCGAAACTAATACTATCTCCAACTGGACCGAAGCGAGATTCCATATGATACACTTCATCTAGTAGTTCCATCAGGTGCATCTACAGTTCCATCGGGTGTGTCCAAATTGATTTCTGAGCATATGGTATGTTCCATGCAAACCGTGCACCTATCTTGCATCAAGATTAGAACTATCTCCAAACAGACAGAACCAAGATTCCACATGAGCCTCTTCACCAAGGAGTACCATCGCGTGCGTCAAAAATAGTTTCTTAGCCTATGGTGCATTAGGCACAAACCGTGTACCTATCTTGCACCGAAACTAACACTATCTCCAAATAGACTGAAGTGAGATTCTATATGACATATGTCATCTAGGAGTTCTATTGGGTGCTTCCAAATATATTTCTAAGCATATGGTACGTTCGATGCAATTCGTGCACCTATCTTGCATCAAGATTAGCACTATGTCGAAACAAAGCAAACTGAGCTTCCACTTGAGCCCCTTTACCTAGGAGTATCATCGGGTGCATCCAAAATGGTTTCTGAGCCTATGATGCATTAGGAGAAAACTGTGTACCTATCTTGCACCAAAACTAACTCTGTCTCCAAACAGACCAAAGCGAGATTCTATATGACACGTAATCTAGGAGTTCTATTGGGATGCGTCTAAATGGATTTCTTAGCATATGGTATGTTCCATGCAAACCGTGCACCTATTTTGCATCAAGAATAGCACTATCTCCAAAGAGATCGAACCGACCTTCCACTTGAGCCTCTTCACCTAGGATTATCATCGTGTGCTTCCATAATGGTTTCTGAGCCTATGGTGCATTATGCGCAAACCATGCACCAATCTTGCACCTAAACTAACACTGTCTCTAAACAGATTGAAGCGAGATTCCATATGACACACATGATCTAGGAGTTCTATCGGGTGCGTCCAAATTGATTTATGAGAATATGGTATGTTCCATGCAGACCGTACACCTATCTTTCATCAAGATTAGCACTATCTCCAAACAGACCGAACCGAGCTTTCACTTGAGCCTCTTCACCTAGGAGTACCATCAGCAACTTCCACAACAATATCTGAGCCTATGGTGCATTGGGCACAAACCATGCAACTATCTTGCACCGAAACTAATACTATCTCCAACTGGACCGAAGCGAGATTCCATATGACACACTTCATCTAGTAGTTCCATCGGGTGTGTCCAAATTGATTTTTGAGCATATGGTATGTTCCATGCAAACCGTGCACCTATCTTGCATCAAGATTAGAACTATCTCCAAACAGACAGAACCAAGATTCCACATGAGCCTCTTCACCAAGGAGTACCATCGCGTGCGTCCAAAATAGTTTCTTAGCCTATGGTGCATTAGGCACAAACCGTATACCTATCTTGCACCGAAACTAACACTATCTCCAAATAGACTGAAGTGAGATTCTATGTGACACACGTCATCTAGGAGTTCTATTGGGTGCTTCCAAATATATTTCTAAGCATATGGTACGTTCGATGCAATTCGTGCACCTATCTTGCATCAACATTAGCACTATGTCCAAACAAAGCAAACTGAGCTTCCACTTGAGCCCCTTTACCTAGGAGTATCATCGGGTGCATCCAAAATGGTTTCTTAGCCTATGATGCATTAGGAGAAAACTGTGTACCAATCTTGCACCAAAACTAACTCTGTCTCCAAACAGACCAAAGCGAGATTCTATATGACACGTAATCTAGGAGTTCTATTGGGATGCGTCTAAATGGATTTCTTAGCATATGGTATGTTCCATGCAAACCGTGCACCTATTTTGCATCAAGAATAGCACTATCTCCATACAGATCGAACCGACCTTCCACTTGAGCCTCTTCACCTAGGATTATCATCGGGTGCTTCCATAATGGTTTCTGAGCCTATGGTGCATTATGCGCAAACCATGCACCAATCTTGCACCTAAACTAACACTGTCTCTAAACAGATTGAAGCGAGATTCCATATGACACACATGATCTAGGAGTTCTATCGGGTGCGTCCAAATTGATTTATGAGAATATGGTATGTTCCATGCAGACCGTACACCTATCTTTCATCAAGATTAGCACTATCTCCAAACAGACCGAACCGAGATTTCACTTGAGCCTCTTCACCTAGGAGTACCATCAGCAACTTCCACAACAATATCTGAGCCTATGGTGCATTGGGCACAAACCATGCAACTATCTTGCACCAAAACTAATACTATCTCCAACTGGACCGAAGCGAGATTCCATATGATACACTTCATCTAGTAGTTCCATCGGGTGTGTCCAAATTGATTTCTGAGCATATGGTATGTTCCATGCAAACCGTGCACCTATCTTGCATCAAGATTAGAACTATCTCCAAACAGACAGAACCAAGATTCCACATGAGCCTCTTCACCAAGGAGTACCATCGCGTGCGTCCAAAATAGTTTCTTAGCCTATGGTGCATTAGGCACAAACCGTGTGCCTATCTTGCACCGAAACTAACACTATCTCCAAATAGACTGAAGTGAGATTCTATATGACATACGTCATCTAGGAGTTCTATTGGGTGCTTCCAAATATATTTCTAAGCATATGGTACGTTCGATGCAATTCGTGCACCTATCTTGCATCAAGATTAGCACTATGTCCAAACAAAGCAAACTGAGCTTCCACTTGAGCCCCTTTACCTAGGAGTATCATCGGGTGCATCCAAAAAGGTTTCTTAGCCTATGATGCATTAGGAGAAAACTGTGTACCTATCTTGCACCAAAACTAACTCTGTCTCCAAACAGACCAAAGCGAGATTCTATATGACACGTAATCTAGGAGTTCTATTGGGATGCGTCTAAATGGATTTCTTAGCATATGGTATGTTCCATGCAAACCGTGCACCTATTTTGCATCAAGAATAGCACTATCTCCAAACAGATCGAACCGACCTTCCACTTGAGCCTCTTCACCTAGGATTATCATCGGGTGCTTCCATAATGGTTTCTGAGCCTATGGTGCATTATGCGCAAACCATGCACCAATCTTGCACCTAAACTAACACTGTCTCTAAACAGATTGAAGCGAGATTCCATATGACACACATGATCTAGGAGTTCTATCGGGTGCGTCCAAATTGATTTATGAGAATATGGTATGTTCCATGCAGACCGTACACCTATCTTTCATCAAGATTAGCACTATCTCCAAACAGACCGAACCGAGCTTTCACTTGAGCCTCTTCACCTAGGAGTACCATCAGCAACTTCCACAACAATATCTGAGCCTATGGTGCACTGGGCACAAACCATGCAACTATCTTGCACCGAAACTAATACTATCTCCAACTGGACCGAAGCGAGATTCCATATGATACACTTCATCTAGTAGTTCCATCAGGTGCATCTACAGTTCCATCGGGTGTGTCCATATTGATTTCTGAGCATATGGTATGTTCCATGCAAACCGTGCACCTATCTTGCATCAAGATTAGAACTATCTCCAAACAGACAGAACCAAGATTCCAAATGAGCCTCTTCACCAAGGAGTACCATCGCGTGCGTCCAAAATAGTTTCTTAGCCTATGGTGCATTAGGCACAAACCGTGTACCTATCTTGCACCGAAACTAACACTATCTCCAAAGAGACTGAAGTGAGATTCTATATGACATACGTCATCTAGGAGTTCTATTGGGTGCTTCCAAATATATTTCTAAGCATATGGTATGTTCGATGCAATTCGTGCACCTATCTTGCATCAAGATTAGCACTATGTCCAAACAAAGCAAACTGAGCTTCCACTTGAGCCCCTTTACCTAGGAGTATCATCGGGTGCATCCAAAATGGTTTCTTAGCCTATGATGCATTAGGAGAAAACTGTGTACCTATCTTGCACCAAAACTAACTCTGTCTCCAAACAGACCAAAGCGAGATTCTATATGACACGTAATCTAGAAGTTCTATTGGGATGCGTCTAAATGGATTTCTTAGCATATGGTATGTTCCATGCAAACCGTGCACCTATTTTGCATCAAGAATAGCACTATCTCCAAACAGATCGAACCGACCTTCCACTTGAGCCTCTTCACCTCGGATTATCATCGGGTGCTTCCATAATGGTTTCTGAGCCTATGGTGCATTATGCGCAAACCATGCACCAATCTTGCACCTAAACTAACACTGTCTCTAAACAGATTGAAGCGAGATTCCATATGACACACATGATCTAGGAGTTCTATCGGGTGCGTCCAAATTGATTTATGAGAAAATGGTATGTTCCATGCAGACCGTACACCTATCTTTCATCAAGATTAGCACTATCTCCAAACAGACCGAACCGAGCTTTCACTTGAGCCCCTTCACCTAGGAGTACCATCAGCAACTTCCACAACAATATCTGAGCCTATGGTGCACTGGGCACAAACCATGCAACTATCTTGCACCGAAACTAATACTATCTACAACTGGACCGAAGCGAGATTCCATATGATACACTTCATCTAGTAGTTCCATCAGGTGCATCTACAGTTCCATCGGGTGTGTCCATATTGATTTCTGAGCATATGGTATGTTCCATGCAAACCGTGCACCTATCTTGCATCAAGATTAGAACTATCTCCCAACAGACACAACCAAGATTCCACATGAGCCTCTTCACCAAGGAGTACCATCGCGTGCGTCCAAAATAGTTTCTTAGCCTATGGTGCATTAGGCACAAACCGTGTATCTATCTTGCACCGAAACTAACACTATCTCCAAATAGACTGAAGTGAGATTCTATATGACATACGTCATCTAGGAGTTCTATTGGGTGCTTCCAAATATATTTCTAAGCATATGGTACGTTCGATGCAATTCGTGCACCTATCTTGCATCAAGATTAGCACTATGTCCAAACAAAGCAAACTGAGCTTCCACTTGAGCCCCTTTACCTAGGAGTATCATCGGGTGCATCCAAAATGGTTTCTTAGCCTATGATGCATTAGGAGAAAACTGTGTACCTATCTTGCACCAAAACTAACTCTGTCTCCAAACAGACCAAAGCGAGATTCTATATGACACGTCATCTAGGAGTTCTATTGGGATGCGTCTAAATGGATTTCTTAGCATATGGTATGTTCCATGCAAACCGTGCACCTATTTTGCATCAAGAATAGCACTATCTCCAAACAGATCGAACCGACCTTCCACTTGAGCCTCTT
>NC_012879.2:28972622-28974930 GCF_000003195.3 Sorghum bicolor
AGGAGTACCATCAGCAACTTCCACCACAATATCTGAGCCTATGGTGCACTGGGCACAAACCATGCAACTATCTTGCACCGAAACTAATACTATCTCCAACTGGACCGAAGCGAGATTCCATATGATACACTTCATCTAGTAGTTCCATCAGGTGCATCTACAGTTCCATCGGGTGTGTCCATATTGATTTCTGAGCATATGGTATGTTCCATGCAAACCGTGCACCTATCTTGCATCAAGATTAGAACTATCTCCAAACAGACAGAACCAAGATTCCAAATGAGCCTCTTCACCAAGGAGTACCATCGCGTGCGTCCAAAATAGTTTCTTAGCCTATGGTGCATTAGGCACAAACCGTGTACCTATCTTGCACCGAAACTAACACTATCTCCAAAGAGACTGAAGTGAGATTCTATATGACATACGTCATCTAGGAGTTCTATTGGGTGCTTCCAAATATATTTCTAAGCATATGGTACGTTCGATGCAATTCGTGCACCTATCTTGCATCAAGATTAGCACTATGTCCAAACAAAGCAAACTGAGCTTCCACTTGAGCCCCTTTACCTAGGAGTATCATCGGGTGCATCCAAAATGGTTTCTTAGCCTATGATGCATTAGGAGAAAACTGTGTACCTATCTTGCACCAAAACTAACTCTGTCTCCAAACAGACCAAAGCGAGATTCTATATGACACGTAATCTAGGAGTTCTATTGGGATGCGTCTAAATGGATTTCTTAGCATATGGTATGTTCCATGCAAACCGTGCACCTATTTTGCATCAAGAATAGCACTATCTCCAAACAGATCGAACCGACCTTCCACTTGAGCCTCTTCACCTAGGATTATCATCGGGTGCTTCCATAATGGTTTCTGAGCCTATGGTGCATTATGCGCAAACCATGCACCAATCTTGCACCTAAACTAACACTGTCTCTAAACAGATTGAAGCGAGATTCCATATGACACACATGATCTAGGAGTTCTATCGGGTGCGTCCAAATTGATTTATGAGAATATGGTATGTTCCATGCAGACCGTACACCTATCTTTCATCAAGATTAGCACTATCTCCAAACAGACCGAACCGAGCTTTCACTTGAGCCCCTTCACCTAGGAGTACCATCAGCAACTTCCACAACAATATCTGAGCCTATGGTGCACTGGGCACAAACCATGCAACTATCTTGCACCGAAACTAATACTCTCTCCAACTGGACCGAAGCGAGATTCCATATGATACACTTCATCTAGTAGTTCCATCAGGTGCATCTACAGTTCCATCGGGTGTGTCCATATTGATTTCTGAGCATATGGTATGTTCCATGCAAACCGTGCACCTATCTTGCATCAAGATTAGAACTATCTCCCAACAGACACAACCAAGATTCCACATGAGCCTCTTCACCAAGGAGTACCATCGCGTGCGTCCAAAATAGTTTCTTAGCCTATGGTGCATTAGGCACAAACCGTGTATCTATCTTGCACCGAAACTAACACTATCTCCAAATAGACTGAAGTGAGATTCTATATGACATACGTCATCTAGGAGTTCTACTGGGTGCTTCCAAATATATTTCTAAGCATATGGTACGTTCGATGCAATTCGTGCACCTATCTTGCATCAAGATTAGCACTATGTCCAAACAAAGCAAACTGAGCTTCCACTTGAGCCCCTTTACCTAGGAGTATCATCGGGTGCATCCAAAATGGTTTCTTAGCCTATGATGCATTAGGAGAAAACTGTGTACCTATCTTGCACCAAAACTAACTCTGTCTCCAAACAGACCAAAGCGAGATTCTATATGACACGTAATCTAGGAGTTCTATTGGGATGCGTCTAAATGGATTTCTTAGCATATGGTATGTTCCATGCAAACCGTGCACCTATTTTGCATCAAGAATAGCACTATCTCCAAACAGATCGAACCGACCTTCCACTTGAGCCTCTTCACCTAGGATTATCATCGGGTGCTTCCATAATGGTTTCTGAGCCTCTGGTGCATTATGCGCAAACCATGCACCAATCTTGCACCTAAACTAACACTGTCTCTAAACAGATTGAAGCGAGATTCCATATGACACACATGATCTAGGAGTTCTATCGGGTGCGTCCAAATTGATTTATGAGAATATGGTATGTTCCATGCAGACCGTACACCTATCTTTCATCAAGATTAGCACTATCTCCAAACAGACCGAACCGAGCTTTCACTTGAGCCTCTTCACCTAGGAGTACCATCAGCAACTTCCACAACAATATCTGAGCCTATGGTGCACTGGGCACAAACCATGCAACTATCTTGC
>NC_012879.2:28977880-28979182 GCF_000003195.3 Sorghum bicolor
CACTGTCTCTAACAGATTGAAGCGAGATTCCATATGACACACATGATCTAGGAGTTCTATCGGGTGCGTCCAAATTGATTTATGAGAATATGGTATGTTCCATGCAGACCGTACACCTATCTTTCATCAAGATTAGCACTATCTCCAAACAGACCGAACCGAGCTTTCACTTGAGCCTCTTCACCTAGGAGTACCATCAGCAACTTCCACAACAATATCTGAGCCTATGGTGCACTGGGCACAAACCATGCAACTATCTTGCACCGAAACTAATACTATCTCCAACTGGACCGAAGCGAGATTCCATATGATACACTTCATCTAGTAGTTCCATCAGGTGCATCTACAGTTCCATCGGGTGTGTCCATATTGATTTCTGAGCATATGGTATGTTCCATGCAAACCGTGCACCTATCTTGCATCAAGATTAGAACTATCTCCAAACAGACAGAACCAAGATTCCAAATGAGCCTCTTCACCAAGGAGTACCATCGCGTGCGT
Source organism: Sorghum bicolor (assembly GCF_000003195.3). NCBI lineage: Eukaryota > Viridiplantae > Streptophyta > Magnoliopsida > Poales > Poaceae > Sorghum > Sorghum bicolor. Next base: position 28,978,382 of record NC_012879.2, read on the forward strand.
CCAAAATAGTTTCTTAGCCTATGGTGCATTAGGCACAAACCGTGTACCTATCTTGCACCGAAACTAACACTATCTCCAAATAGACTGAAGTGAGATTCTATATGACATACGTCATCTAGGAGTTCTATTGGGTGCTTCCAAATATATTTCTAAGCATATGGTACGTTCGATGCAATTCGTGCACCTATCTTGCATCAAGATTAGCACTATGTCCAAACAAAGCAAACTGAGCTTCCACTTGAGCCCCTTTACCTAGGAGTATCATCGGGTGCATCCAAAAAGGTTTCTTAGCCTATGATGCATTAGGAGAAAACTGTGTACCTATCTTGCACCAAAACTAACTCTGTCTCCAAACAGACCAAAGCGAGATTCTATATGACACGTAATCTAGGAGTTCTATTGGGATGCGTCTAAATGGATTTCTTAGCATATGGTATGTTCCATGCAAACCGTGCACCTATTTTGCATCAAGAATAGCACTATCTCCAAACAGATCGAACCGACCTTCCACTTGAGCCTCTTCACCTAGGATTATCATCGGGTGCTTCCATAATGGTTTCTGAGCCTATGGTGCATTATGCGCAAACCATGCACCAATCTTGCACCTAAACTAACACTGTCTCTAAACAGATTGAAGCGAGATTCCATATGACACACATGATCTAGGAGTTCTATCGGGTGCGTCCAAATTGATTTATGAGAATATGGTATGTTCCATGCAGACCGTACACCTATCTTTCATCAAGATTAGCACTATCTCCAAACAGACCGAACCGAGCTTTCACCTGAGCCTCTTCACCT
>NC_012879.2:28979282-28979801 GCF_000003195.3 Sorghum bicolor
AGATTCTATATGACATACGTCATCTAGGACTTCTATTGCTCGCTTCCAATATATTTCTACGCGTATGGCTACGTTCGATGCAATTCATGCACCTATCTTGCATCCAGATTAGCACTATGTCCAAACCAAACAAACTGAGCTTCCACTTGAGCCCCTTTACCTAGGAGTATCATCGGTTGCATCCAACAAGGTTTCTTATTCTATGATGCATTATGAGAAAACTGTGTAACTATCTCGCACCAAAACTAACTCTGTCTCCCAACAGACCAAAGCGAGATTCTATATGACACTTAATCTAAGAGTTCTATTGTGATGCGTCTAAATGAATTTCTTACCATATGCAATGTTCCATGCGAACCGTGCACCTATTTTGCATCGAGAATACCACTATCTCCAAACATATCGAACCTACCTACCACTTGAGCCTCTTCACCTATGACTATCATCAGGTGCTTCCATGACGTCTTCTGAACCTATGGAGCATTATGCGCCAACCATGCACCAGTCTTGCACCTAAAC
>NC_012879.2:28982023-29009034 GCF_000003195.3 Sorghum bicolor
GAGTACCATCGCGTGCGTCAAAAATAGTTTCTTAGCCTATGGTGCATTAGGCACAAACCGTGTACCTATCTTGCACCAAAACTAACACTATCTCCAAAGAGACTGAAGTGAGATTCTATATGACATACGTCATCTAGGAGTTCTATTGGGTGCTTCCAAATATATTTCTAAGCATATGGTACGTTCAATGCAATTCGTGCACCTATCTTGCATCAAGATTAGCACTATGTCCAAACAAAGCAAACTGAGCTTCCACTTGAGCCTCTTTACCTAGGAGTATCGTCGGGTGCATCCAAAATGGTTTCTGAGCCTATGATGCATTAGGAGAAAACTGTGTACCTATCTTGCACCAAAACTAACTCTGTCTCCAAACAGACCAAAGCGAGATTCTATATGACACGTAATCTAGGAGTTCTATTGGGATGCGTCTAAATGGATTTCTTAGCATATGGTATGTTCCATGCAAAACGTGCACCTATTTTGCATCAAGAATAGCACTATCTCCAAACAGATCGAACCGACCTTCCACTTGAGCCTCTTCACCTAGGATTATCATCGTGTGCTTCCATAATGGTTTCTGAGCCTATGGTGCATTATGCGCAAACCATGCACCAATCTTGCACCTAAACTAACACTGTCTCTAAACAGATTGAAGCGAGATTCCATATGACACACATGATCTAGGAGTTCTATCGGGTGCGTCCAAATTGATTTATGAGAATATGGTATGTTCCATGCAGACCGTACACCTATCTTTCATCAAGATTAGCACTATCTCCAAACAGACCGAACCGAGCTTTCACTTGAGCCTCTTCACCTAGGAGTACCATCAGCAACTTCCACAACAATATCTGAGCCTATGGTGCATTGGGCACAAACCATGCAACTATCTTGCACCGAAACTAATACTATCTCCAACTGGACCGAAGCGAGATTCCATATGATACACTTCATCTAGTAGTTCCATCAGGTGCATCTACAGTTCCATCGGGTGTGTCCAAATTGATTTCTGAGCATATGGTATGTTCCATGCAAACCGTGCACCTATCTTGCATCAAGATTAGAACTATCTCCAAACAGACAGAACCAAGATTCCACATGAGCCTCTTCACCAAGGAGTACCATCGCGTGCGTCCAAAATAGTTTCTTAGCCTATGGTGCATTAGGCACAAACCGTGTACCTATCTTGCACCGAAACTAACACTATCTCCAAAGAGACTGAAGTGAGATTCTATATGACATACGTCATCTAGGACTTCTATTGGGTGCTTCCAAATATATTTCTAAGCATATGGTACGTTCGATGCAATTCGTGCACCTATCTTGCATCAAGATTAGCACTATGTCCAAACAAAGCAAACTGAGCTTCCACTTGAGCCCCTTTACCTAGGAGTATCATCGGGTGCATCCAAAAAGGTTTCTTAGCCTATGATGCATTAGGAGAAAACTGTGTACCTATCTTGCACCAAAACTAACTCTGTCTCCAAACAGACCAAAGCGAGATTCTATATGACACGTAATCTAGGAGTTCTATTGGGATGCGTCTAAATGGATTTCTTAGCATATGGTATGTTCCATGCAAACCGTGCACCTATTTTGCATCAAGAATAGCACTATCTCCAAACAGATCGAACCGACCTACCACTTGAGCCTCTTCACCTAGGATTATCATCGGGTGCTTCCATAATGGTTTCTGAGCCTATGGTGCATTATGCGCAAACCATGCACCAATCTTGCACCTAAACTAACACTGTCTCTAAACAGATTGAAGCGAGATTCCATATGACACACATGATCTAGGAGTTCTATCGGGTGCGTCCAAATTGATTTATGAGAATATGGTAGGTTCCATGCAGACCGTACACCTATCTTTCATCAAGATTAGCACTATCTCCAAACAGACCGAACCGAGCTTTCACCTGAGCCTCTTCACCTAGGAGTACCATCAGCAACTTCCACAACAATATCTGAGCCTATGGTGCACTGGGCACAAACCATGCAACTATCTTGCACCGAAACTAATACTATCTCCAACTGGACCGAAGCGAGATTCCATATGATACACTTCATCTAGTAGTTCCATCAGGTGCATCTACAGTTCCATCGGGTGTGTCCAAATTGATTTCTGAGCATATGGTATGTTCCATGCAAACCGTGCACCTATCTTGCATCAAGATTAGAACTATCTCCAAACAGACAGAACCAAGATTCCAAATGAGCCTCTTCACCAAGGAGTACCATCGCGTGCGTCCAAAATAGTTTCTTAGCCTATGGTGCATTAGGCACAAACCGTGTACCTATCTTGCACCGAAACTAACACTATCTCCAAAGAGACTGAAGTGAGATTCTATATGACATACGTCATCTAGGAGTTCTATTGGGTGCTTCCAAATATATTTCTAAGCATATGGTACGTTCGATGCAATTCGTGCACCTATCTTGCATCAAGATTAGCACTATGTCCAAACAAAGCAAACTGAGCTTCCACTTGAGCCCCTTTACCTAGGAGTATCATCGGTTGCATCCAAAAAGGTTTCTTAGCCTATGATGCATTAGGAGAAAACTGTGTACCTATCTTGCACCAAAACTAACTCTGTCTCCAAACAGACCAAAGCGAGATTCTATATGACACGTAATCTAGGAGTTCTATTGGGATGCGTCTAAATGGATTTCTTAGCATATGGTATGTTCCATGCAAACCGTGCACCTATTTTGCATCAAGAATAGCACTATCTCCAAACAGATCGAACCGACCTTCCACTTGAGCCTCTTCACCTAGGATTATCATCGGGTGCTTCCATAATGGTTTCTGAGCCTATGGTGCATTATGCGCAAACCATGCACCAATCTTGCACCTAAACTAACACTGTCTCTAAACAGATTGAAGCGAGATTCCATATGACACACATGATCTAGGAGTTCTATCGGGTGCGTCCAAATTGATTTATGAGAATATGGTATGTTCGACGCAAACCGTACACCTATCTTTCATCAAGATTAGCACTATCTCCAAACAGACCGAACCGAGCTTTCACCTGAGCCTCTTCACCTAGGAGTACCATCAGCAACTTCCACAACAATATCTGAGCCTATGGTGCACTGGGCACAAACCATGCAACTATCTTGCACCGAAACTAATACTATCTCCAATTGGACCGAAGCGAGATTCCATATGATACACTTCATCTAGTAGTTCCATCAGGTGCATCTACAGTTCCATCGGGTGTGTCCATATTGATTTCTGAGCATATGGTATGTTCCATGCAAACCGTGCACCTATCTTGCATCAAGATTAGAACTATCTCCAAACAGACAGAACCAAGATTCCAAATGAGCCTCTTCACCAAGGAGTACCATCGCGTGCGTCCAAAATAGTTTCTTAGCCTATGGTGCATTAGGCACAAACCGTGTACCTATCTTGCACCGAAACTAACACTATCTCCAAAGAGACTGAAGTGAGATTCTATATGACATACGTCATCTAGGAGTTCTATTGGGTGCTTCCAAATATATTTCTAAGCATATGGTATGTTCGATGCAATTCGTGCACATATCTTGCATCAAGATTAGCACTATGTCCAAACAAAGCAAACTGAGCTTCCACTTGAGCCCCTTTACCTAGGAGTATCATCGGGTGCATCCAAAAAGGTTTCTTAGCCTATGATGCATTAGGAGAAAACTGTGTACCTATCTTGCACCAAAACTAACTCTGTCTCCAAACAGACCAAAGCGAGATTCTATATGACACGTAATCTAGGAGTTCTATTGGGATGCGTCTAAATGGATTTCTTAGCATATGGTATGTTCCATGCAAACCGTGCACCTATTTTGCATCAAGAATAGCACTATCTCCAAACAGATCGAACCGACCTTCCACTTGAGCCTCTTAACCTAGGATTATCATCGGGTGCTTCCATAATGGTTTCTGAGCCTATGGTGCATTATGCGCAAACCATGCACCAATCTTGCACCTAAACTAACACTGTCTCTAAACAGATTGAAGCGAGATTCCATATGACACACATGATCTAGGAGTTCTATCGGGTGCGTCCAAATTGATTTATGAGAATATGGTATGTTCCATGCAGACCGTACACCTATCTTTCATCAAGATTAGCACTATCTCCAAACAGACCGAACCGAGCTTTCACCTGAGCCTCTTCACCTAGGAGTACCATCAGCAACTTCCACAACAATATCTGAGCCTATGGTGCATTGGGCACAAACCACGCAACTATCTTGCACCGAGACTAATACTATCTCCAACTGGACCGAAGCGAGATTCCATATGATACACTTCATCTAGTAGTTCCATCAGGTGCATCTACAGTTCCATCGGGTGTGTCCATATTGATTTCTGAGCATATGGTATGTTCCATGCAAACCGTGCACCTATCTTGCATCAAGATTAGAACTATCTCCAAACAGACAGAACCAAGATTCCAAATGAGCCTCTTCACCAAGGAGTACCATCGCGTGCGTCCAAAATAGTTTCTTAGCCTATGGTGCATTAGGCACAAACCGTGTACCTATCTTGCACCGAAACTAACACTATCTCCAAAGAGACTGAAGTGAGATTCTATATGACATACGTCATCTAGGAGTTCTATTGGGTGCTTCCAAATATATTTCTAAGCATATGGTACGTTCGATGCAATTCGTGCACCTATCTTGCATCAAGATTAGCACTATGTCCAAACAAAGCAAACTGAGCTTCCACTTGAGCCCCTTTACCTAGGAGTATCGTCGGGTGCATCCAAAATGGTTTCTTAGCCTATGATGCATTAGGAGAAAACTGTGTACCTATCTTGCACCAAAACTAACTCTGTCTCCAAACAGACCAAAGCGAGATTCTATATGACACGTAATCTAGGAGTTCTATTGGGATGCGTCTAAATGGATTTCTTAGCATATGGTATGTTCCATGCAAACCGTGCACCTATTTTGCATCAAGAATAGCACTATCTCCAAACAGATCGAACCGACCTTCCACTTGAGCCTCTTCACCTAGGATTATCATCGTGTGCTTCCATAATGGTTTCTGAGCCTATGGTGCATTATGCGCAAACCATGCACCAATCTTGCACCTAAACTAACACTGTCTCTAAACTGATTGAAGCGAGATTCCATATGACACACATGATCTAGGAGTTCTATCGGGTGCGTCCAAATTGATTTATGAGAATATGGTAGGTTCCATGCAGACCGTACACCTATCTTTCATCAAGATTAGCACTATCTCCAAACAGACCGAACCGAGCTTTCACCTGAGCCTCTTCACCTAGGAGTACCATCAGCAACTTCCACAACAATATCTGAGCCTATGGTGCACTGGGCACAAACCATGCAACTATCTTGCACCGAAACTAATACTATCTCCAACTGGACCGAAGCGAGATTCCATATGATACACTTCATCTAGTAGTTCCATCAGGTGCATCTACAGTTCCATCGGGTGTGTCCATATTGATTTCTGAGCATATGGTATGTTCCATGCAAACCGTGCACCTATCTTGCATCAAGATTAGAACTATCTCCAAACAGACAGAACCAAGATTCCAAATGAGCCTCTTCACCAAGGAGTACCATCGCGTGCGTCCAAAATAGTTTCTTAGCCTATGGTGCATTAGGCACAAACCGTGTACCTATCTTGCACCGAAACTAACACTATCTCCAAATAGACTGAAGTGAGATTCTATATGACATACGTCATCTAGGAGTTCTATTGGGTGCTTCCAAATATATTTCTAAGCATATGGTACGTTCGATGCAATTCGTGCACCTATCTTGCATCAAGATTAGCACTATGTCCAAACAATGCAAACCGAGCTTCCACTTGAGCCCCTTTACCTAGGAGTATCGTCGGGTGCATCCAAAATGGTTTCTTAGCCTATGATGCATTAGGAGAAAACTGTGTACCTATCTTGCACCAAAACTAACTCTGTCTCCAAACAGACCAAAGCGAGATTCTATATGACACGTAATCTAGGAGTTCTATTGGGATGCGTCTAAATGGATTTCTTAGCATATGGTATGTTCCATGCAAACCGTGCACCTATTTTGCATCAAGAATAGCACTATCTCCAAACAGATCGAACCGACCTTCCACTTGAGCCTCTTCACCTAGGATTATCATCGTGTGCTTCCATAATGGTTTCTGAGCCTATGGTGCATTATGCGCAAACCATGCACCAATCTTGCACCTAAACTAACACTGTCTCTAAACAGATTGAAGCGAGATTCCATATGACACACATGATCTAGGAGTTCTATCGGGTGCGTCCAAATTGATTTATGAGAATATGGTATGTTCAATGCAGACCGTACACCTATCTTTCATCAAGATTAGCACTATCTCCAAACAGACCGAACCGAGCTTTCACTTGAGCCTCTTCACCTAGGAGTACCATCAGCAACTTCCACAACAATATCTGAGCCTATGGTGCATTGGGCACAAACCACGCAACTATCTTGCACCGAAACTAATACTATCTCCAACTGGACCGAAGCGAGATTCCATATGATACACTTCATCTAGTAGTTCCATCAGGTGCATCTACAGTTCCATCGGGTGTGTCCATATTAATTTCTGAGCATATGGTATGTTCCATGCAAACCGTGCAGCTATCTTGCATCAAGATTAGAACTATCTCCAAACAGACAGAACCAAGATTCCAAATGAGCCTCTTCACCAAGGAGTACCATCGCGTGCGTCCAAAATAGTTTCTTAGCCTATGGTGCATTAGGCACAAACCGTGTACCTATCTTGCAACGAAACTAACACTATCTCCAAAGAGACTGAAGTGAGATTCTATATGACATACGTCATCTAGAAGTTCTATTGGGTGCTTCCAAATATATTTCTAAGCATATGGTACGTTCGATGCAATTCGTGCACCTATCTTGCATCAAGATTAGCACTACGTCCAAACAAAGCAAACTGAGCTTCCACTTGAGCCCCTTTACCTAGGAGTATCATCGGGTGCATCCAAAATGGTTTCTTAGCCTATGATGCATTAGGATAAAACTGTGTACCTATCTTGCACCAAAACTAACTCTGTCTCCAAACAGACCAAAGCGAGATTCTATATGACACGTAATCTAGGAGTTCTATTGGGATGTGTCTAAATGGATTTCTTAGCATATGGTATGTTCCATGCAAACCGTGCACCTATTTTGCATCAAGAATAGCACTATCTCCAAACAGATCGAACCGACCTTCCACTTGAGCCTCTTCACCTAGGATTATCATCGTGTGCTTCCATAATGGTTTCTGAGCCTATGGTGCATTATGCGCAAACCATGCACCAATCTTGCACCTAAACTAACACTGTCTCTAAACAGATTGAAGCGAGATTCCATATGACACACATGATCTAGGAGTTCTATCGGGTGCGTCCAAATTGATTTATGAGAATATGGTATGTTCCATGCAGACCGTACACCTATCTTTCATCAAGATTAGCACTATCTCCAAACAGACCGAACCGAGCTTTCACTCGAGCCTCTTCACCTAGGAGTACCATCAGCAACTTCCACAACAATATCTGAGCCTATGGTGCATTGGGCACAAACCATGCAACTATCTTGCACCGAAACTAATACTATCTCCAACTGGACCGAAGCGAGATTCCATATGATACACTTCATCTAGTAGTTCCATCAGGTGCATCTACAGTTCCATCGGGTGTGTCCAAATTGATTTCTGAGCATATGGTATGTTCCATGCAATCCGTGCACCTATCTTGCATCAAGATTAGAACTATCTCCAAACAGACAGAACCAAGATTCCACATGAGCCTCTTCACCAAGGAGTACCATCGCGTGCGTCCAAAATAGTTTCTTAGCCTATGGTGCATTAGGCACAAACCGTGTACCTATCTTGCACCGAAACTAACACTATCTCCAAAGAGACTGAAGTGAGATTCTATATGACATACGTCATCTAGGAGTTCTATTGGGTGCTTCCAAATATATTTCTAAGCATATGGTACGTTCGATGCAATTCGTGCACCTATCTTGCATCAAGATTAGCACTATGTCCAAACAAAGCAAACTGAGCTTCCACTTGAGCCCCTTTACCTAGGAGTATCATCGGGTGCATCCAAAAAGGTTTCTTAGCCTATGATGCATTAGGAGAAAACTGTGTACCTATCTTGCACCAAAACTAACTCTGTCTCCAAACAGACCAAAGCGAGATTCTATATGACAAGTAATCTAGGAGTTCTATTGGGATGCGTCTAAATGGATTTCTTAGCATATGGTATGTTCCATGCAAACTGTGCACCTATTTTGCATCAAGAATAGCACTATCTCCAAACAGATCGAACCGACCTTCCACTTGAGCCTCTTCACCTAGGATTATCATCGGGTGCTTCCATAATGGTTTCTGAGCCTATGGTGCATTATGCGCAAACCATGCACCAATCTTGCACCTAAACTAACACTGTCTCTAAACAGATTGAAGCGAGATTCCATATGACACACATGATCTAGGAGTTCTATCGGGTGCGTCCAAATTGATTTATGAGAATATGGTATGTTCCATGCAGACCGTACACCTATCTTTCATCAAGATTAGCACTATCTCCAAACAGACCGAACCGAGCTTTCACCTGAGCCTCTTCACCTAGGAGTACCATCAGCAACTTCCACAACAATATCTGAGCCTATGGTGCACTGGGCACAAACCATGCAACTATCTTGCACCGAAACTAATACTATCTCCAACTGGACCGAAGCGAGATTCCATATGACACACTTCATCTAGTAGTTCCATCAGGTGCATCTACAGTTCCATCGGGTGTGTCCAAATTGATTTTTGAGCATATGGTATGTTCCATGCAAACCGTGCACCTATCTTGCATCAAGATTAGAACTATCTCCAAACAGACAGAACCAAGATTCCACATTAGCCTCTTCACCAAGGAGTACCATCGCGTGCGTCCAAAATAGTTTCTTAGCCTATGGTGCATTAGGCACAAACCGTGTACCTATCTTGCACCGAAACTAACACTATCTCCAAATAGACTGAAGTGAGATTCTATATGACATACGTCATCTTGGAGTTCTATTGGGTGCTTCCAAATATATTTCTAAGCATATGGTACGTTCGATGCAATTCGTGCACCTATCTTGCATCAAGATTAGCACTATGTCCAAACAAAGCAAACTGAGCTTCCACTTGAGCCCCTTTACCTAGGAGTATCATCGGGTGCATCCAAAAAGGTTTCTTAGCCTATGATGCATTAGGAGAAAACTGTGTACCTATCTTGCACCAAAACTAACTCTGTCTCCAAACAGACCAAAGCGAGATTCTATATGACAAGTAATCTAGGAGTTCTATTGGGATGCGTCTAAATGGATTTCTTAGCATATGGTATGTTCCATGCAAACCGTGCACCTATTTTGCATCAAGAATAGCACTATCTCCAAACAGATCAAACCGACCTTCCACTTGAGCCTCTTCACCTAGGATTATCATCGCGTGCTTCCATAATGGTTTCTGAGCCTATGGTGCATTATGCGCAAACCATGCACCAATCTTGCACCTAAACTAACACTGTCTCTAAACAGATTGAAGCGAGATTCCATATGAGACACATGATCTAGGAGTTTTATCGGGTGCGTCCAAATTGATTTATGAGAATATGGTATGTTCCACGCAAACCGTACACCTATCTTTCATCAAGATTAGCACTATCTCCAAATAGACCGAACCGAGAGCCTCTTCACCTAGGAGAACCATCGGCAACTTCCACAACGATTTCTGAACCTATGGTGCACTGGGCACAAACCATGCAACTATCTTGCACCGAAACTAATACTATCTCCAACTGGACCGAAGCGATATTCCATATGACACACATGATCTAGGAGTTCTATCGGGTGCGTCCAAATTGATTTATGAGAATATGGTATGTTCCATGCAGACCGTACACCTATCTTTCATCAAGATTAGCACTATCTCCAAACAGACAGAACCGAGCTTTCACTTGAGCCTCTTCACCTAGGAGAACCATCGGCAACTTCCACAACAATATCTGAGCCTATGGTGCACTGGGCACAAACCATGCAACTATCTTGCACCGAAACTAATACTATCTCCAACTGGACCGAAGCGAGATTCCATATGATACACTTCATCTAGTAGTTCCATCAGGTGCATCTACAGTTCCATCGGGTGTGTCCAAATTGATTTTTGAGCATATGGTATGTTCCATGCAAACCGTGCACCTATCTTGCATCAAGATTAGAACTATCTCCAAACAGACAGAACCAAGATTCCACATTAGCCTCTTCACCAAGGAGTACCATCGCGTGCGTCCAAAATAGTTTCTTAGCCTATGGTGCATTAGGCACAAACCGTATACCTATCTTGCACCGAAACTAACACTATCTCCAAATAGACTGAAGTGAGATTCTATATGACACACGTCATCTAGGAGTTCTATTGGGTGCTTCCAAATATATTTCTAAGCATATGGTACGTTCAATGCAATTCGTTCACCTATCTTGCATCAAGATTAGCACTATGTCCAAACAAAGCAAACTGAGCTTGCACTTGAGCCCCTTTACCTAGGAGTATCATCGGGTGCATCCAAAATGGTTTCTTAGCCTATGATGCATTAGGCGCAAACTGTGTACCTATCTTGCTCCAAAACTAACTCTGTCTCCAAACAGACCAAAGCGAGATTCTATATGACAAGTAATCTAGGAGTTCTATTGGGATGCGTCTAAATGGATTTCTTAGCATATGGTATGTTCCATGCAAACCGTGCACCTATTTTGCATCAAGAATAGCACTATCTCCAAACAGATCGAACCGACCTTCCACTTGAGCCTCTTCACCTAGGATTATCATCGGGTGCTTCCATAATGGTTTCTGAGCCTATGGTGCATTATGCGCAAACCATGCACCAATCTTGCACCTAAACTAACACTGTCTCTAAACAGATTGAAGCGAGATTCCATATGACACACATGATCTAGGAGTTCTATCGGGTGCGTCCAAATTGATTTATGAGAATATGGTATGTTCCATGCAGACCGTACACCTATCTTTCATCAAGATTAGCACTATCTCCAAACAGACCGAACCGAGCTTTCACCTGAGCCTCTTCACCTAGGAGTACCATCAGCAACTTCCACAACAATATCTGAGCCTATGGTGCACTGGGCACAAACCATGCAACTATCTTGCACCGAAACTAATACTATCTCCAACTGGACCGAAGCGAGATTCCATATGACACACTTCATCTAGTAGTTCCATCAGGTGCATCTACAGTTCCGTCGGGTGTGTCCAAATTGATTTTTGAGCATATGATATGTTCCATGCAAACCGTGCACCTATCTTGCATCAAGATTAGAACTATCTCCAAACAGACAGAACCAAGATTCCACATTAGCCACTTCACCAAGGAGTACCATCGCGTGTGTCCAAAATAGTTTCTTAGCCTATGGTGCATTAGGCACAAACCGTATACCTATCTTGCACTGAAACTAACACTATCTCCAAATAGACTGAAGTGAGATTCTATATGATCATCTAGGAGTTCTATTGGGTGCTTCGAAATATATTTCTAAGCATATGGTACGTTCAATGCAATTCGTTCACCTATCTTGCATCAAGATTAGCACTATGTCCAAACAAAGCAAACTGAGCTTGCACTTGAGCCCCTTTACCCAGGATTCTCATCGGGTGCATCCAAAATGGTTTCTTAGCCTATGATGCATTAGGCGCAAACTGTGTACCTATCTTGCACCAAAACTAACTCTGTCTCCAAACAGACCAAAGCGAGATTCTATATGACACGTCATCTAGGAGTTCTATTGGGATGCGTCTAAATGGATTTCCTAGCATATGGTATGTTCCATGCAAACCGTGCACCTATCTTGCATCAAGAATAGTACTTTCTCCAAACAGATCGAACCGACCTTCCACTTGAGCCTCTTCACCTAGGATTATCATCGGGTGCTTCCATAATGGTTTCTGAGCCTATGGTGCATCTTGCGCAAACCATGCACCAATCTTGCACGTAAACTAACAATGTCTCTAAACAGATTGAAGCGAGATTCCATATGACACACATGATCTAGGAGTTCTATCGGGTCCGTCCAAATTGATTTATGAGAATATGGTATGTTCGACGCAAACCGTACACCTATCTTTCATCAAGATTAGCACTATCTCCAAACAGACAGAACCGAGCTTTCACTTGAGCCTCTTCACCTAGGAGAACCATCGGCAACTTCCACAACGATTTCTGAGCCTATGGTGCACTGGGCACAAACCATGCAACTGTCTTGCACCGAAACTAATACTATCTCCAACTGGACCGAAGCGAGATTCCATATGATACACTTCATCTAGTAGTTCCATCAGGTGCATGTACAGTTCCATCGGGTGTGTCCAAATTGATTTCTGAGCATATGGTATGTTCTATGCAAACCGTGCACCTATCTTGCATCAAGATTAGAACTATCTCCAAATAGACAGAACCAAGATTCCACATGAGCCTCTTCACCAAGGAGTACCATCGCGTGCGTCCAAAATAGTTTCTTAGCCTATGGTGCATTAGGCACAAACCGTGTACCTATCTTGCACCGAAACTAACACTATCTCCAAAGAGACTGAAGTGAGATTCTATATGACATACGTCATCTAGGAGTTCTATTGGGTGCTTCCAAATATATTTCTAAGCATATGTTACGTTCGATGCAATTCGTGCACCTATCTTGCATCAAGATTAGCACTATATCCAAACAAAGCAAACTGAGCTTCCACTTGAGCCCCTTTATCTAGGAGTATCATCGGGTGCATCCAAAATGGTTTCTTAGCCTATGATGCATTAGGCGCAAACTGTGTACCTATCTTGCACCAAAACTAACTCTGTCTCCAAACAGACCAAAGCGAGATTCTATATGACTCGTCATCTAGGAGTTCTATTGGGATGCGTCTAAATGGATTTCCTAGCATATGGTATGTTCCATGCAAACCGTGCACCTATTTTGCATCAAGAATAGCACTATCTCCAAACAGATCGAACCGACCTTCCACTTGAGCCTCTTCACCTAGGATTATCATCGCGTGCTTCCATAATGGTTTCTGAGCCTATGGTGCATTATGCGCAAACCATGCACCAATCTCGCACCTAAACTAACACTGTCTCTAAACAGATTGAAGCGAGATTCCATATGACACACATGATCTAGGAGTTTTATCGGGTGCGTCCAAATTGATTTACGAGAATATGGTATGTTCCACGCAAACCGTACACCTATCTTTCATCAAGATTAGCACTATCTCCAAATAGACCGAACCGAGAGCCTCTTCACCTAGGAGAACCATCGGCAACTTCCACAACGATTTCTGAACCTATGATGCACTGGGCACAAACCATGCAACTATCTTGCACCGAAACTAATACTATCTCCAACTGGACCGAAGCGATATTCCATATGACACACATGATCTAGGAGTTCTATCGGGTGCGTCTAAATTGATTTATGAGAATATGGTATGTTCCATGCAGACCGTACACCTATCTTTCATCAAGATTAGCACTATCTCCAAACAGACAGAACCGAGCTTTCACTTGAGCCTCTTCACCTAGGAGAACCATCGGCAACTTCCACAACGATTTCTGAGCGTATGGTGCACTGGGCACAAACCAGGCAACTATCTTGCACCGAAACTAATACTATCTCCAACTGGATCGAAGCGAGATTCCATATGATACACTTCATCTAGTAGTTCGATCAGGTGCATCTACAGTTCCATCGGGTGTGTCCAAATTGATTTCTGAGCATATGGTATGTTCCATGAAAACCGTTCACCTATCTTGCATCAAGATTAGAACTATCTCCAAACAGACAGAACCAAGATTCCACATGAGCCTCTTCACCAAGGAGTACCATCGCGTGCGTCCAAAATAGTTTCTTAGCCTATGGTGCATTAGGCACAAACCGTATACCTATCTTGCACTGAAACTAACACTATCTCCAAATAGACTGAAGTGAGATTCTATATGACACACGTCATCTAGGAGTTCTATTGGGTGCTTCCAAATATATTTCTAAGCATATGGTACGTTCAATGCAATTCGTTCACCTATCTTGCATCAAGATTAGCACTATGTCGAAACAAAGCAAACTGAGCTTGCACTTGAGCCCCTTTACCTAGGAGTATCATCGGGTGCATCCAAAAAGGTTTCTTAGCCTATGATGCATTAGGCGTAAACTGTGTACCTATCTTGCTCCAAAACTAACTCTGTCTCCAAACGGACCAAAGCGAGATTCTATATGACACATGTCATCTAGGTGTTCTATTGGGATGCGTCTAAATGGATTTCTTAGCATATGGTATGTTCCATGCAAACCGTGCACCTATTTTGCATCAAGAATAGTACTTTGTCCAAACAGATCGAACCGACCTTCCACTTGAGCCTCTTCACCTAGGATTATCATCGGGTGCTTCCATAATGGTTTCTGAGCCTATGGTGCATTATGCGCAAACCATGCACCAATCTTGCACCTAAACTAACACTGTCTCTAAACAGATTGAAGCGAGATTCCATATGACACACATGATCTAGGAGTTCTATCGGGTGCGTCCAAATTGATTTATGAGAATATGGTATGTTCCATGCAGACCGTACACCTATCTTTCATCAAGATTAGCACTATCTCCAAACAGACCGAACCGAGCTTTCACCTGAGCCTCTTCACCTAGGAGTACCATCAGCAACTTCCACAACAATATCTGAGCCTATGGTGCACTGGGCACAAACCATGCAACTATCTTGCACCGAAACTAATACTATCTCCAACTGGACCGAAGCGAGATTCCATATGACACACTTCATCTAGTAGTTCCATCAGGTGCATCTACAGTTCCATCGGGTGTGTCCAAATTGATTTTTGAGCATATGGTATGTTCCATGCAAACCGTGCACCTATCTTGCATCAAGATTAGAACTATCTCCAAACAGACAGAACCAAGATTCCACATTAGCCTCTTCACCAAGGAGTACCATCGCGTGCGTCCAAAATAGTTTCTTAGCCTATGGTGCATTAGGCACAAACCGTATACCTATCTTGCACCGAAACTAACACTATCTCCAAATAGACTGAAGTGAGATTCTATATGACACACGTCATCTAGGAGTTCTATTGGGTGCTTCCAAATATATTTCTAAGCACATGGTACGTTCAATGCAATTCGTTCACCTATCTTGCATCAAGATTAGCACTATGTCCAAACAAAGCAAACTGAGCTTGCACTTGAGCCCCTTTACCCAGGAGTATCATCGGGTGTATCCAAAATGGTTTCTTAGCCTATGATGCATTAGGCGCAAACTGTGTACCTATCTTGCTCCAAAACTAACTCTGTCTCCAAACAGACCAAAGCGAGATTCTATATGACACATGTCATCTAGGAGTTCTATTGGGATGTGTCTAAATGGATTTCTTAGCATATGGTATGTTCCATGCAAACCGTGCACCTATTTTGCATCAAGAATGGCACTATCTCCAAACAGATCGAACCGACCTTCCACTTGAGCCTCTTCACCTAGGATTATCATCGGGTGCTTCCATAATGGTTTCTGAGCCTATGGTGCATTATGCGCAAACCATGCACCAATCTTGCACCTAAACTAACACTGTCTCTAAACAGATTGAAGCGAGATTCCATATGACACACATGATCTAGGAGTTCTATCGGGTGCGTCCAAATTGATTTATGAGAATATGGTATGTTCGACGCAAACCGTACACCTATCTTTCATCAAGATTAGCACTATCTCCAAACAGACCGAACCGAGCTTTCACTTGAGCCTCTTCACCTAGGAGAACCATCGGCAACTTCCACAACGATTTCTAAGCCTATGGTGCACTGGGCACAAACCATGCAACTGTCTTGCACCGAAACTAATACTATCTCCAACTGGACCGAAGCGAGATTCCATATGATACACTTCATCTAGTAGTTCCATCAGGTGCATCTACAGTTCCATCGGGTGTGTCCAAATTGATTTTTGAGCATATGGTATGTTCCATGCAAACCGTGCACCTATCTTGCATCAAGATTAGAACTATCTCCAAATAGACAGAACCAAGATTCCACATGAGCCTCTTCACCAAGGAGTACCATCGCGTGTGTCCAAAATAGTTTCTTAGCCTATGGTGCATTAGGCACAAACCGTATACCTATCTTGCACCGAAACTAACACTATCTCCAAATAGACTGAAGTGAGATTCTATATGACACACGTCATCTAGGAGTTCTATTGGGTGCTTCCAAATATATTTCTAAGCATACGGTACGTTCGATGCAATTCGTGCACCTATCTTGCATCAAGATTAGCACTATGTCCAAACAAAGCAAACTGAGCTTCCACTTGAGCCCCTTTACCCAGGAGTATCATCGGGTGCATCCAAAATGGTTTCTTAGCCTATGATGCATTAGGCGTAAACTGTGTACCTATCTTGCTCCAAAACTAACTCTGTCTCCAAACGAACCAAAGTGAGATTCTATATGACACATGTCATCTAGGAGTTCTATTGGGATGCGTCTAAATGGATTTCTTAGCATATGGTATGTTCCATGCAAACCGTGCACCTATCTTGCATCAAGAATAGTACTTTCTCCAAACAGATCGAACCGACCTTCCACTTGAGCCTCTTCACCTAGGATTATCATCGGGTGCTTCCATAATGGTTTCTGAACCTATGGTGCATTTTGCGCAAACCATGCACCAATCTTGCACCTAAACTAACACTGTCTCTAAACAGATTGAAGCGAGATTCCATATGACACACATGATCTAGGAGTTTTATCGGGTGCGTCCAAATTGATTTATGAGAATATGGTATGTTCCACGCAAACCGTACACCTATCTTTCATCAAGATTAGCACTATCTCCAAATAGACCGAACCGAGAGCCTCTTCACCTAGGAGAACCATCGGCAACTTCCACAACGATTTCTGAACCTATGGTGCACTGGGCACAAACCATGCAACTATCTTGCACAGAAACTAATATATCTCCATCTGGACCGAAGCGATATTCCATATGACACACATGATCTAGGAGTTCTATCGGGTGCGTCCAAATTGATTTATGAGAATATGGTATGTTCCATGCAGACCGTACACCTATCTTTCATGAAGATTAGCACTATCTCCAAACAGACAGAACTGAGCTTTCACTTGAGCCTCTTCACCTAGGAGAACCATCGGCAACTTCCACAACGATTTCTGAGCCTATGGTGCACTGGGCACAAACCATGCAACTATCTTGCACCGAAACTAATAGTATCTCCAACTGGACCGAAGCGAGATTCCATATGATACACTTCATCTAGTAGTTCCATCAGGTGCATCTACAGTTCCATCGGGTGTGTCCAAATTGATTTTTGAGCATATGGTATGTTCCATGCAAACCGTGCACCTATCTTGCATCAAGATTAGAATTATCTCTAAACAGACAGAACCAAGATTCCACATGAGCCTCTTCACCAAGGAGTACCATCGCGTGTGTCCAAAATAGTTTCTTAGCCTATGGTGCATTAGGCACAAACCGTATACCTATCTTGCACCGAAACTAACACTATCTCCAAATAGACTGAAGTGAGATTCTATATGACACACGTCATCTAGGAGTTCTATTGGGTGCTTCCAAATATATTTCTAAGCATACGGTACGTTCGATGCAATTCGTGCACCTATCTTGCATCAAGATTAGCACTATGTCCAAACAAAGCAAACTGAGCTTGCACTTGAGCCCCTTTACCTAGGAGTATCATCGGGTGCATCCAAAATGGTTTCTTAGCCTATGATGCATTAGGCGTAAACTGTGTACCTATCTTGCACCAAAACTAACTCTGTCTCCAAACAGACCAAAGCGAGATTCTATATGACACGTCATCTAGGAGTTCTATTGGGATGTGTCTAAATGGATTTCCTAGCATATGGTATGTTCCATGCAAACCGTGCACCTATTTTGCATCAAGAATAGCACTATCTCCAAACAGATCGAACCGACCTTCCACTTGAGCCTCTTCACCTAGGATTATCATCGGGTGCTTCCATAATGGTTTCTGAGCCTATGGTGCATTATGCGCAAACCATGCACCAATCTTGCACCTAAACTAACACTGTCTCTAAACAGATTGAAGCGAGATTCCATATGACACACATGATCTAGGAGTTCTATCGGGTGCGTCCAAATTGATTTATGAGAATATGGTATGTTCCATGCAGACCGTACACCTATCTTTCATCAAGATTAGCACTATCTCCAAACAGACCGAACCGAGCTTTCACTAGAGCCTCTTCACCTAGGAGAAGCATCGGCAACTTCCACAACGATTTCTGAGCCTATGGTGCACTGGGCACAAACCATGCAACTGTCTTGCACCGAAACTAATACTATCTCCAACTGGACCGAAGCGAGATTCCATATGATACACTTCATCTAGTAGTTCCATCAGGTGCATCTACAGTTCCATCGGGTGTGTCCAAATTGATTTTTGAGCATATGGTATGTTCCATGCAAACCGTGCACCTATCTTGCATCAAGATTAGAACTATCTCCAAACAGACAGAACCAAGATTCCACATGAGCCTCTTCACCAAGGAGTACCATCGCGTGCGTCCAAAATAGTTTCTTAGCCTATGGTGCATTAGGCACAAACCGTATACCTATCTTGCACCGAAACTAACACTATCTCCAAATAGACTGAAGTGAGATTCTATATGACACACGTCATCTAGGAGTTCTATTGGGTGCTTCCAAATATATTTCTAAGCATACGGTACGTTCGATGCAATTCGTGCACCTATCTTGCATCAAGATTAGCACTATGTCCAAACAAAGCAAACTGAGCTTCCACTTGAGCCCCTTTACCTAGGAGTATCATCGGGTGCATCCAAAATGGTTTCTTAGCCTATGATGCATTAGGCGCAAACTGTGTACCTATCTTGCACCAAAACTAACTCTGTCTCCAAACAGACCAAAGCGAGATTCTATATGACACGTCATCTAGGAGTTCTATTGGGATGTGTCTAAATGGATTTCCTAGCATATGGTATGTTCCATGCAAACCGTGCACCTATTTTGCATCAAGAATAGCACTATCTCCAAACAGATCTAACCGACCTTCCACTTGAGCCTCTTCACCTAGGATTATCATCGTGTGCTTCCATAATGGTTTCTGAGCCTATGGTGCATTATGCGCAAACCATGCACCAATCTTGCACCTAAACTAACACTGTCTCTAAACAGATTGAAGCGAGATTCCATATGACACACATGATCTAGGAGTTTTATCGGGTGCGTCCAAATTGATTTATGAGAATATGGTATGTTCCACGCAAACCGTACACCTATCTTTCATCAAGATTAGCACTATCTCCAAATAGACCGAACCGAGAGCCTCTTCACCTAGGAGAACCATCGGCAACTACCACAACGATTTCTGAACCTATGGTGCACTGGGCACAAACCATGCAACTATCTTGCACCAAAACTAATACTATCTCCAACTAGACCGAAGCGATATTCCATATGACACACATGATCTAGGAGTTCTATCGGGTGCGTCCAAATTGATTTATGAGAATATGGTATGTTCCATGCAGACCGTACACCTATCTTTCATCAAGATTAGCACTATCTCCAAACAGATAGAACCGAGAATTCACTTGAGCCTCTTCACCTAGGAGAACCATCAGCAACTTCCACAACGGTTTCTGAGCCTATGGTGCACTGGGCACAAACCATGCAACTGTCTTGCACCGAAACTAATACTATCTCCAACTGGATCGAAGCGAGATTCCATATGATACACTTCATCTAGTAGTTCCATCAGGTGCATCTACAGTTCCATCGGGTGTGTCCAAATTGATTTTTGAGCATATGGTATGTTCCATGCAAACCGTGCACCTATCTTGCATCAAGATTAGAACTATCTCCAAACTGACAGAACCAAGATTCCACATTAGCCTCTTCACCAAGGAGTACCATCGCCTGCGTCCAAAATAGTTTCTTAGCCTATGGTGCATTAGGCACAAACCGTATACCTATCTTGCACCGAAACTAACACTATCTCCAAATAGACTGAAGTGAGATTCTATATGACACACGTCATCTAGGAGTTCTATTGGGTGCTTCCAAATATATTTCTAAGCATATGGTACGTTCAATGCAATTCGTTCACCTATCTTGCATCAAGATTAGCACTATGTCCAAACAAAGCAAACTGAGCTTGCACTTGAGCCCCTTTACCCAGGAGTATCATCGGGTGCATCCAAAATGGTTTCTTAGCCTATGATGCATTAGGCGCAAACTGTGTACCTATCTTGCTCCAAAACTAACTCTGTCTCCAAACAGACCAAAGCGAGATTCTATATGACACATGTCATCTAGGAGTTCTATTGGGATGCGTCTAAATGGATTTCTTAGCATATGGTATGTTCCATGCAAACCGTGCACCTATTTTGCATCAAGAATGGCACTATCTCCAAACAGATCGAACCGACCTTCCACTTGAGCCTCTTCACCTAGGATTATCATCGGGTGCTTCCATAATGGTTTCTGAGCCTATGGTGCATTATGCGCAAACCATGCACCAATCTTGCACCTAAACTAACACTGTCTCTAAACAGATTGAAGCGAGATTCCATATGACACACATGATCTAGGAGTTCTATCGGGTGCGTCCAAATTGATTTATGAGAATATGGTATGTTCCACGCAAACCGTACACCTATCTTTCATCAAGATTAGCACTATCTCCAAATAGACCGAACCGAGCTTTCACTTGAGCCTCTTCACCTAGGAGTACCATCAGCAACTTCCACAACGATTTCTGAACCTATGGTGCACTGGGCACAAACCATGCAACTGTCTTGCACCGAAACTAATACTATCTCCAACTAGACCGAAGCGAGATTCCATATGATACACTTCATCTAGTAGTTCCATCAGGTGCATCTACAGTTCCATCGGGTGTGTCCAAATTGATTTCTGAACATATGGTATGTTCCATGCAAACCGTGCACCTATCTTGCATCAAGATTAGAACTATCTCCAAACAGACAGAACCAAGATTCCACATGAGCCTCTTCACCAAGGAGTACCATCGCGTGCGTCCAAAATAGTTTCTTAGCCTATGGTGCATTAGGCACAAACCGTGTACCTATCTTGCACCGAAACTAACACTATCTGCAAAGAGACTGAAGTGAGATTCTATATGACATACGTCATCTAGGAGTTCTATTGGGTGCTTCCAAATATATATCTAAGCATACGGTACGTTCGATGCAATTCGTGCACCTATCTTGCATCAAGATTAGCACTATGTCCAAACAAAGCAAACTGAGCTTCCACTTGAGCCCCTTTACCTAGGAGTATCATCGGGTGCATCCAAAATGTTTTCTTAGCCTATGATGCATTAGGCGCAAACTATGTACCTATCTTGCACCAAAACTAACTCTGTCTCCAAACAGACCAAAGCGAGATTCTATATGACACGTCATCTAGGAGTTCTATTGGGATGCGTCTAATTGGATTTCCTAGCATATGGTATGTTCCATGCAAACCGTGCACCTATTTTGCATCAAGAATAGCACTATCTCCAAACAGATCGAACCGACCTTCCACTTGAGCCTCTTCACCTAGGATTATCATCGGGTGCTTCCATAATGGTTTCTGAGCCTATGGTGCATTATGCGCAAACCATGCATCAATCTTGCACCTAAACTAACACTGTCTCTAAACAGATTGAAGCGAGATTCCATATGACACACATGATCTAGGAGTTCTATCGGGTGCGTCCAAATTGATTTATGAGAATATGGTATGTTCCACGCAAACCGTACACCTATCTTTCATCAAGATTAGCACTATCTCCAAATAGACCGAACCGAGCATTGCTTTCAGCCTCTTCACCTAGGAGAACCATCGGCAACTTCCACAACGATTTCTGAACCTATGGTGCACTGGGCACAAACCATGCAACTATCTTGCACCGAAACTAATACTATCTCCAACTGGACCGAAGCGATATTCCATATGACACACATGATCTAGGAGTTCTATCGGGTGCGTCCAAATTGATTTATGATAATATGGTATGTTCCATGCAGACCGTACACCTATCTTTCATCAAGATTAGCACTATCTCCAAACAGACAGAACCAAGATTCCACATGAGCCTCTTCACCAAGGAGTACCATCGCGTGCGTCCAAAATAGTTTCTTAGCCTATGGTGCATTAGGCACAAACCGTGTACCTATCTTGCACCGTAACTAACACTATCTCCAAAGAGAACGAAGTGAGATTCTATATGACACACGTCATCTAGGAGTTCTATTGGGTGCTTCCAAATATATTTTGAAGCATAAGGTACGTTCCATGCAATTCATGCACTTATCTTGCATCAAGATTAGCACTATCTCCAAACAAAGCAAACTGAGCTTCCACTTGAGCCCCTTTACCCAGGAGTATCATCGGGTGCATCCAAAATGGTTTCTTAGCCTATGATGCATTAGGTGTAAACTGTGTACCTATCTTGCACCAAAACTAACTCTGTCTCCAAACAGACCAAAGCGAGATTCTATATGACACATGTCATCTAGGAGTTCTATTGGGGTGCGTCTAAATGGATTTCTTAGCATATGGTATGTTCCATGCAAACCGTGCACCTATCTTGCATCAAGATTAGCACTATCTCCAAATAGATCGAACCAACCTTGATGCGAACCCGCTAGGGTTTTTGCCCGATCTTTTGATGAGAGACGGGGATAACTCGATTGGTGGATGGAGATGACGTTCACGGCCCGACTACAGCCCTCAAGACCGCGCCTTAGCAACCGATACACCACGTCCAATAGCTGTCACGATCTTATGGAGCGCGACAACCAGCCCCTAGGGCTCCCGTCCTGCAAGCAATCAAAGAACTAGCAAGAACGAGGAAACAAGCACTGAATTTGCAAGATGAATTGAAGGTTTCAAACTGAATCTGAATTAACAATGGGGTTCCAAAGACAAGGAGACGGGCGGCTGATCCTGCACGCGCGCCTACAAGCAAGTAGCGAAGGTTAAACTTGATCTAAACAAAACCCAACGACCATGGTGACTCTAGAGGGATATAAGTAGATGGATTATTGCCGCTGCTGCCGAACAGGTATTGACGTGGACTTGATTCATATGAAAGTAGACTTGATAAGCTTTCCAACAAGTCCTGAAGCGCCTGAATCTGAATCCGTATGCAACCGTGGTAACGGTCACAAGTTGGCGCTTTGCTGTTGTCCGAATCCAGCGAGCGTGAGTCCTTCTCCCTTTCGGTCTTCTCCTTGGTTCCTAATCAAAACAAGAGTGCACGCGTTTCCATTGTCTAAACAAGATGGACACGAGCTTATCAAAACTCACTTGATTATTAAGTTGACGAACACGAGCACGAGTAAGAGGACCAGCTATAGGTTGTGTAGGAGAGAATGTATCGCTGGTGTTGATGTCCTCATCATCCTCCCTTTCTTGCATTTGAGTCGTCCTCGACTCAAGCTCATCTTCCTCACCCAAACAAGGCTTCAAATCTGCAATGTTAAATGTGGGACTAACCCCAAAATCTGCAGGAAGATCAAGCTTATATGCATTCTCATTAATTCGTTGCAGCACTTTAAAAGGACCATCAGCTCTAGGCATCAATTTGGATTTTCTCAGTTCTGAAAATCTATCTTTTCGCAAATGCAACCAAACCAAATCCCCAGGTTCCAGAATCAATTGCTTTCTACCTTTATCTCCAGCGCATTTGTACTTAGCATTCATGCGCTCTATGTTTTGTTTAGTGGCTTCATGCAATTTTAACATCAATTCAGCACGTTGCTTAGCATCAAAATTTATTTTTTTCGGAACTTGGCAAAGGCATTAAATCAATAGGAGCACGTGGCAAGAAGCCATAGACAATCTCAAAAGGACACATTTTTGTAGTAGAATGCAATGAACGATTGTAGGCGAACTCAATATGAGGCAAACATTCTTCCCACATCTTAATATTCTTCTTTAAAACAGCCCTTAACATAGTGGATAAAGTTCTATTAACAACTTTAGTTTGACCATCAGTTTGGGGATGACAAGTGGTGGAAAATAAAAGCTTAGTCCCCAATTTGAACCATGACTAAGAAATTTAGCATCACGATCAGAAACAATTGTGTTGGGCACACCATGTAAGCGAACAATTTCTCGAAAGAACAAATCAGCAATATTTGTAGCATCATCAGTTTTATGACATGGTATGAAATGTCCCATCTTAGAAAATCTATCAACAACCACAAACACACTATCACATCCCCTCCTAGTCCTTGGTAGTCCCAACACAAAATCCATAGATATGTCCTCCCAAAGAGCATTAGGAACAGGAAGAGGTAAATACAAACCGTGGGGATTTAACCGTGACTTTGCCTTTTGACATGTTGTGCAACGAGCAACAAACCTCTCCACATCTCTCTTCATCCTTGGCCAAAAGAAATGACCAGCAAGTATGTCCTCGGTCTTCTTTGCTCCAAAATGTCCCATCAAGCCACCTCCATGCGCTTCCTGCAACAACAACAAACGAACAGAGCTAGCTGGAATGCATAGCTTGTTAGCTCTAAACACAAACCCATCACTAACGATGAATTTATTCCACCCTTTTCCATCTTTACAATGCAGCAACACGTCTCTAAAATCAGCATCATGAACATATTGGTCTTTAATTGTTTCTAACCCAAATATCTTGTAATCAAGTTGATTCAGCAAAGTATATCTCCGTGATAAAGCATCAGCAATAATATTTTCCTTCCCTTTCTTGTGCTTAATAATATAAGGAAAAGATTCAATAAATTTAACCCATTTTGCATGCCTACGATTCAGTTTTCCTTGACTACGAATATGTTTCAAAGATTCATGATCAGAATGGATAATAAATTCTTTAGGCCACAAATAATGCTGCCATGTCTCTAATGTTCTAACAAGAGCATAGAGTTCTTTATCATAAGTTGAATAATTGAGAACAGGCCCACTCAATTTCTCACTAAAATATGCAATAGGTTTTCCCTCTTGTAATAAAACACCTCCCAAACCAATTCCACTAGCATCACATTCAAGCTCAAAAGTCTTATTAAAATCAGGAAGTTGTAGGAGAGGTGCATGAGTTAACTTATCTTTCAACATGTTGAATGAATTCTCTTGTGCTTTGCCCCAATCAAAAGGCACCCCCTTCTTTGTAAGCTCATTCAATGGTGTAGCAATGGTGCTGAAATCCTTCACAAAACGGCGATAGAATCCAGCAAGTCCTAGGAAACTCCGCACCTGGGTGATAGTATTTGGGACAGGCCATCCCTGTATAGCTTCCACCTTGGCTTGATCAACCTCAATTCCCTGTGGAGTCACAACATAACCAAGAAAAGACACTCGATCGGTGCAAAAGGTGCACTTCTCAAGGTTACCAAATAAACGTGCCTCGCGTAGTGCATTAAAAACAACACGTAAATGATCAATATGTTCATCCAATGATTTGCTGTAAATCAATATGTCATCAAAATATACGACAACAAATTTCCCAATGAAAGCACGCAAAACCTCGTTCATTAATCTCATGAAAGTACTAGGTGCATTAGTTAACCCAAAAGGCATGACTAACCACTCATACAAACCGAACTTAGTTTTGAAAGCAGTTTTCCATTCATCTCCCAATTTTATACGAATTTGGTGGTACCCACTACGTAAATCAACTTTTGAAAACACAACAGCACCACTCAGCTCATCTAGCATATCATCTAATCGTGGAATAGGGTGTCGATATCGAATGGTGATATTATTAATAGCTCTACAATCAACACACAAACGCCATGTTCCATCTTTCTTAGGCACTAAAATTACTGGAACAACACAAGGACTAAGAGATTCTCGGACATAACCTTTGTCTAGTAGTTCTTGCACTTGTCGCTGAATTTCCTTTGTTTCCTCCGGGTTTGTCCTGTATGGTGCACGATTTGGCAAAACTGCTCCAGGAATAAGATCAATTTGGTGCTCAATCCCGCGTAGTGGAGGCAGCCCCGCTGGTACCTCACTTGGAAACACATCAGAATACTCCTGCAAAACGTTAGCAACAGCAGGGGGCAAAGAACATTGCATATCCTCAATTGAAATCAAAGCATCCTTGCATATCAAAGCATAAGCAACAGAAGTGGATGCATTGAACTCATTAATATCTGATTTGGCAGCTATCATACAACGTCCTTTCAGTTTTATCTCATCTTTGTTAGCAATTACAGATTTATCATTTTTATTGCTCTCGCTCTTTGCTTTAGTAGCCCTAGCAACATCAGTTTGCATAATAGTTTCAGGGGACATAGGATGCAACACAATTTTGCGATCATGGTATAGAAAAGAATACTAATTTGATCTACCATGATGCATAGAATCTCTATCAAATTGCCAAGGTCTACCTAGCAGAATGTTACAAGCTTGCATAGGCACAACATCACATTCAACAATATCTTTGTAGGATCCGATGGAAAAATTAATTCTCACAAGCCTAGTTACCTTTGCCTTACCACTGTTGTTCAGCCATTGGATGTAGTAGGGATGTGGGTGTGGTTTGGTGTTGAGGGCAAGCTTCTGCACCATATCGCTGCTTGCCAAGTTGTTGCAGCTACCTCCATCAATGATCATGCGACAAGAACGCTCTTTGATGACACACATTGTTTGGAATAAAATGTGTCGCTGATTTTGCTCCGCCATCTCCATTTGTGCACTAAGCACACGCTGCACGATCAAGCTCTCATAGTGGTCCGCTTCACCTGCATTAATATGTTCTTCTATTTGATCTTCATTACCTGCATGGTCAGTCGCAAGCAGTGCAAGTGTCAAAATCACTAGCAGATGAGTACTCACGATCATCCCTGACAATCATAACTCGCTTGTTGGACAGTCACGCATCATGTGCCCATATCCCTG
>NC_012879.2:29011598-29014603 GCF_000003195.3 Sorghum bicolor
AGACCACAGTTCAATTCGGACTTCGCAACAGATTCGACAGAGAGAAGATATGGTAATACTCGGCTGTGTATAGATGGTGACAAGAACTCGAAACTCTAAAGGACTAGACACTAAGACCAGCAACTCGACACAAACCGAAGCAACGCAAATTTAACAAGCCCTAACTAAAACGGTACTAGCCAAGGCACAAAGGTTTAATAGGATTATGGAAAAACTAATCTACTATATTTTTTTGGCTTGTCTGGACTATAGGAAATTAAGTAAAAACAGCAAAGGATTAGAAGTCTCTCACCGAAGAACCTTGCTCTGATTATCAACTGATGCGAACCCGCTAGGGTTTTTGCCCGATCTTTTGATGAGAGACGGGGATAACTCGATTGGTGGATGGAAATGACGTTCACGGCCCGACTACAGCCCTCAAGACCGCGCCTTAGCAACCGATACACCACGTCCAATAGCCGTCACGATCTTGTGGACCGCGACAACCAGCCCCTAGGGCTCCCGTCCTGCAAGCAATCGAAGAACTAGCAAGAACGAGGAAACAAGCACTGAATTTGCAAGATGAATTGAAGGTTTCAAACTGAATCTGAATTAACAATGGGGTTCCGAAGACAAGGAGACGGGCGGTTGATCCTGCACGCGCGCCTACAAGCAAGTAGCGAAGGTTAAACTTGATCTAAATAAAACCCAACGACCATGGCGACTCTAGAGGGATATAAGTAGATGGATTGACGACCAAAGAGGTGTTGGGGTCGTCCTCCAACCCTAGGACGCGTCCCTAATGGACCCAACTTGATACATGGGCCATCAGCCCAAAATGAGGTGACGCAGCACCCTGGACAGCAAGACCTATCGACAGTAATTGGATTATTGCCGCTGCTGCCGAACAGGTATTGACGTGGGACTTGATTCATATGAAAGTAGACTTGATAAGCTTTCCAACAAGTCCTGAAGCGCCTGAATCCGAATCCGTATGCAACCGTGGTAACTGTCACAAGTTGGCGCTTTGCTGCTGTCCGAATCCAGCAAGTGTGAGTCCTCCCTTTCGGTCTTCTCCTTGGTTCCTAATCAAAACAAGAGTGCACGCGTTTCCATTGTCTAAACAAGATGGACACGAGCTTATCAAGGAACTCACTTGATTATTAAGTTGACGAACACGAGCACGAGTAAGAGGACCAGCTATAGGTTGTGTCGGAGAGGATGTATCGCTGGTGTTGATGTCCTTATCAAACCTTCCACTTGAGCCTCTTCACCTAGGAATATCATCGGGTGCTTCCATAATGGTTTCTGAGCCTATGGTGCAGTATGCGCAAACCATGCACCAATCTTGCACCTAAACTAACACTGTCTCCAAACAGATTGAAGCTAGATTCCATATGACACACATGATCTAGGAGTTCTATCGGGTGCATCCAAATTGATTTCTGAGAATATGGTACGTTCCATGCAAACCGTACACCTATCTTTCATCAAGATTAGCACTATCTCCAAATAGACTGGACCGAGCTTTCACTTGAGCCTCTTCACCTAGGAGTACCATCGGGAACTTTCACAACGATTTTTGAGCCTTTGGTGCACTGGGCACAAACCATGCAACTATCTTGCACCGAAACTAATACTATCTCCAGCTGGACCGAAGCGAGATTCCATATGATACACTTCATCTAGTAGTTCCATCGGGTGCATCTACAGTTCCATCGGGTGTGTCCAAATTGATTTCTGAGCATATGGTATGTTCCATGCAAACCATGCACCTATCTTGCATCAAGATTAGAACTATCTCCAAACAGACAGAACCAAGATTCCACAGGAGCCTCTTCACCAAGGAGTACCATCACGTGCGTCCAAAATAGTTTCTAGCCTATGGTTCATTAGGCACAAACCGTGTACCTATCTTGCACCGAAACTAACACTATCTCCAAAGAGACCGAAGTGAGATTCTATATGACACATGTCATCTAGGAGTTCTATTGCGTGCTTCCAAATATATTTCTAAGCATATGGTACGTTTGATGCAATTCGTGCACCTATATTGCATCAAGATTAGCACTATCTCCAAACAAAGCAAACTGAGCTTCCACTTGAGCCCTTTTACCCAGGAGTATCATCGAGTGCATCCAAAATGGTTTCTTAGCCTATTATGCATTAGGCGCAAACTGTGTACCTATCTTGCACCAAAACTAACTCTGTCTCCAAACAAAGCAAACTGAGCTTCCACTTGAGCCTCTTTACCCACGAGTATCATCGGGTGCATCCAAAATGGTTTCTTACCCTATGATGCATTAGGCGTAAACTGTGTACCTATCTTGCACCAAAACTAACTCTGTCTCCAAACAGACCAAAGCGAGATTCTATATGACACATGTCATCTAGGAGTTCTATTGGGGTGCGTCTAAATGGATTTCTTAGCATATGGTATGTTCCATGCAAACCGTGCACCTATCTTGCATCAAGATTAGCACTATCTCCAAATAGATCGAACCAACCTTCCACTTGAGCCTCTTCACCTATGATTATCATCGGGTGCTTCCATAATGGTTTCTAAGCCTATGGTGCATTATGCGCAAACCATGCACCAATCTTGCACCTAAAATAACACTATCTCCAAACAGATTTAAGTGAGATTCCATATGACACACATGATCTAGGAGTTCTATCGGGTGCATCCAAATTAATTTCTGAGAATATGGTACGTTCCATCCAAACCGTGCACCTATCTTTCATCAAGATTAGCACTATCTCCAAACAGACCGAACCGAGCTTTCACTTGAGCCTCTTCACCTAGGAGTACCATCAGGAACTTCCACAACGATTTTTGAGCCTATGGTGCACTGGGCACAAACCATGCAACTATCTTGCACCGAAACTAATACTATCTCCAGCTGGACCGAAGGGAGATTCCATATGATACACTTCATCTAGTAGTTCCATCGAGTGCATCTACAGTTCCATCGGGTGTGTCCAAATTGATTTCTGAGCATATGGTATGTTCCATGAAAACCGTT
>NC_012879.2:29017397-29035163 GCF_000003195.3 Sorghum bicolor
ATCAGGAACTTCCACAACGATTTCTGAGCCTATGGTGCACTGGGCACAAACCATGCAACTATCTTGCACCGAAACTGATACTATCTCCAACTGGACTGAAGCAAGATTCCATATTAAACACTTCATCTAGTAGTTCCATCGGGTGCATCTACAGTTCCATCGGGTGTGTCCAAATTGATTTCTGAGCATATGGTATGTTCCATGCAAACCGTGCACCTATCTTGCATCAATATTAGAACTATCTCCAAACAGACAGAACCAAGATTCCACATGAGCCTCTTCACCCAGGAGTACCATCGCGTGCGTCCAAAATAGTTTCTTATCCTATGGTGCATTAGGCACAAACCGTGTACCTATCTTGCACCGAAACTACCTCTGTCTCGAAACAAACCAAAGCGAGATTCTATATGACACATGTCATCTAGGAGTTCTATTGGGGTGCGTCCAAATGGATTTCTTAGCATATGGTATGTTCCATGCAAACCGTGCACCTATCTTGCATCAAGATTAGCACTATCTCCAAACAGATCGAACCGACCTTCCACTTGAGCCTCTTCACCTGGATTATCATCGGGTGCTTCCATAATCGTTTCTGAGCCTATGGTGCATTATGCGCAAACCAAGCACCAATCTTGCACCTAAACTAACACTGTCTCCAAATAGATTGAAGCAAGATTCCATATGACACACATGATCTAGGAGTTCTATCGGGTGCGTCCAAATTGATTTCTGAGAATACGGTACGTTCCATGCAAACCGTACACCTATCTTTCATAAAGATTAGCACTATCTCCAAACAGACCGAACCGAGCTTTCACTTGAGCCTCTTCACCTAGGAGTACCATCAGGAACTTCCACAACGATTTCTGAGCCTATGGTGCACTAGGCACAAACCATGCAACTATCTTGCACCGAAACTAATACTATCTCCAACTGGCCTGAAGCGAGATTCCATATGATACACTTCATCTAGTAGTTCCATCGGGTGCATCTACAGTTCCATCGGGTGTGTCCAAATTGACTTCTAAGCATATGGTATGTTCCATGCAAACCGTGCACCTATCTTGCATCAAGATTAGAACTATCTCCAAACAGACAGAACCAAGATTCCACATGAGCCTCTTCACCAAGGAGTAGCATCGCGTGCGTCCAAAATAGTTTCTTAGCCTATGGTGCATTAGGCACGAACCGTGTATCTATCTTGCACCGAAACTAACACTATCTCCAAAGAGACCGAAGTGAGGTTCTATATGACACACGTCATCTAGGAGTTCTATTGGGTGCTTCCAAATATATTTCTAAGCATATGGTATGTTCGATGTAATTCGTGCACCTATCTTGCATCAAGATTAGCACTATCTCCAAACAAAGCAAACTGAGCTTCCACTTGAGCCCCTTTACCCAGGAGTATCATCGGGTGCATCCAAAATGGTTTCTTAGCCTATGATGCATTAGGCGCAAACTGTGTACCTATCTCGCACCAAAACTAACTCTGTCTTCAAACAGACCAAAGCGAGATTCTATATGACACATGTCATCTAGGGTTCTATTGGGGTGCGTCTAATTGTATTTCTTTGCATATGGTATGTTCCATGCAAACCGTGCACCTATCATGCATCAAGATTAGCACTATCTCCAAACAGATCGAACCGACCTTCCACTTGAGCCTCTTCACCTAGGATTATCATCGGGTGCTTCCATAATGGTTTCTGAGCCTACGGTGCATTATGCGCAAACGATGCACCAATCTTCCACCTAAACTAACATTGTCTCCAAACAGATTGAAGCGAGATTCCAAATGACACACATGATCTAGGAGTTCTATCGGGTGCGTCCAAATTGATTTATGAGAATATGGTACGTTCTATGCAAACCATACACCTATCTTTCATCAAGATTAGCACTATCTCCAAACAGACCGAACCGAGCTTTCACTTGAGCCTCTTCACCTAGGAGTACCATCAGGAACTTCCACAACGATTTCTGAGCCTATGGTGCACTGGGCACAAACCATGCATGCAACTATCTTGCACCGAAACTAATACTATCTCCAACTGGACAGAAGCGAGATTCCATATGATAAACTTCATCTAGTAGTTCCATCGGGTGCATCTACAGTTCCATCGGGTGTGTCCAAATTGATTTCTGAGGATATGGTATGTTCCATGCAAACCGTGCACCTATCTTTCATCAAGATTGGAACTATCTTCAAACAGACAGAACCAAGGTTCCACATGAGCCTCTTCACCTAGGAGTACCATCGCATGCGTCCAAAATAGTTTCTTAGCCTATGGTGCATTAGGCACAAACCGTGTACCTATCTTGAACCGAAACAAACACTATCTCGAAAGAGACCGAAGTGAGATTCTATATGACACACGTCATCTAGGAGTTCTATTGGGTGCTTCCAAATATATTTCTAAGCATATGGTACGTTCGATGCAATTCGTGCACCTATCTTGCATCTAGATTAGCACTATCTCCAAACAAAGCAAACTGAGCTTCCAGTTGAGCCCCTTTACCGAGGAGTATCATCGGTGCATCCAAAATGGTTTCTTAGCCTATGATGCATTAGGCGCAACCTGTGTACCTATCTTGCACCAAAACTACCTCTGTATCCAAACAGACCTAAGCGAGATTCTATATGACACATGTCATCTAGGAGTTCTATTGGGTGCGTCCATATGGATTTCTTAGCATTTGGTATGTTCCATGCAAACCTGCACCTATCTTGCATCAAGATTAGCACTATCTCCAAACAGATCGAACCGACCTTCCACTTGAGCCTCTTCACCTAGGATTTATCATCGGGTGCATCCATAATAGTTTCTGAGCCTATGGTGCATTCTGCGCAAACGATGCACCAATCTTCCACCAAAAGTAACATTGTCTCCAAACAGATTGAAGCGAGATTCCAAATGACACACATGATCTAGGAGTTCAATCGGATGCGTCCAAATTGATTTATGAGAATATGGTACGTTCTATGCAAACCGTACACCTATCTTTCATCAAGATTAGCACTATCTCCAAATAGACTGAACTGGGCTTTCACTTGAGCCTCTTCACCTAGGAGTACCATCGGGGACTTCCACAACGATTTCTGAGCCTATGGTGCACTGGGCACAAACCATGCAACTATCTTGCACCGAAACTAATACTATCTCCAACTGGACGGAAGCGAGATTCCATATGATAAACTTCATCTAGTAGTTCCATCGGGTGCATCTACAGTTCCATCAGGTGTGTCCAAATTGATTTCTAAGCATATGGTATGTTCCATGCAAACTGTGCACCTATCTTGCATCCAGATTGGAACTATCTTCAAACAGACAGAACCAAGGTTCCACATGAGCCTCTTCACCAAGGAGTACCATCGCGTGCGTCCAAAATAATTTATTAGCCTATGGTGCATTTGGCACAAACCGTGTACCTATCTTGCACCGAAACTAACACTATCTCCAAAGAGATCGAAGTGAGATTCTATATCACACACATCATCTTCTATTGGGTGCTTCCAAATATATTTCTAAGCATATGGTACGTTCGATGCAATTCGTGCACCAATCTTGCATCAAGATTAGCACTATCTCCAAACAAAGCAAACTGAGCTTCCACTTGAGCCCCTTTACCCAAGAGTATCATCGGGTGCATCCAAAATGGTTTCTTAGCCTATGATGCATTAGGCGCAAACAATGTACCTATCTTGCACCAAAACTAACTCTGTCTCCAAATAGACCAAAGCGAGAATCCATATGACACGTCATCTAGGAGTTCTATTGCGATGCATCCAAATAGATTTCTTAGCATATGGTATGTTCCATGAAAACCGTGCACCTATCTTGCATCAATATTAGCACTATCTCCAAACAGATCGAACCGACCTTCCACTTGAGCCTCTTCACCTAGGAGTACTATCGGGTGCTTCCATAATGGTTTCCGAGCCTATGGTGCATTATGCGCAAACCATGCACCAATCTTGCACCTAAACTGTCTCCAAACAGATTGAAGCGAGATTCCATATGACACACATGATCTAGGAGTTCTATTGGGTGCCTCCAAATTGATTTTTGAGAATACGGTATGTTCCAACCAAACCGTACACCTATCTTTCATCAAGATTAGCACTATCTCCAAACAGACCGAACCGAGCTTTCGCTTGAGCCTCTTCACCTAGGAGTACCATCGGGAACTTCCACAACGATTTCTGAGCCATTGGTGCACTGGGCACAAACCATGCAACTATCTTGCACCGAAACTAATACTATCTCCAACTGGACTGAAGCAGGATTCCATATGATACACTTCATCTAATAGTTCCATCGGGTGCATCTACAGTTCCATCGCGTGTGTCCAAATTGATTTCTGAGCATATGGTATGTTCCATGCAAACCATGCACCTATCTTGCATCAAGATTAGAACTATCTCCAAACAGACAGAACCAAGATTCCACATGAGCCTCTTCACCTAGGAGTACCATCGCATGCGTCCAAAATAGTTTCTTAGCCTATGGTGCATTAGGCACAAACCGTGTACCTATCTGGCACCGAAACTAACACTATCTCGAAAGAGACTGAAGTGAGATTCTATATGACACACGTCATCTAGGAGTTCGATTGGGTGCTTCCAAATATATTTCTAAGCATATGGTACGTTCGATGCAATTCGTGCACCTATCTTGCATCTAGATTAGCACTATCTCCAAACAAAGCAAACTGAGCTTCCACTTGAGCCCCTTTACCCAGGAGTATCATCGGGTGCATCTAAAATGGTTTCTTAGCCTATGATGCATTAGGTGCAAACTGTGTACCCATCCTGCACCAAAACTACCTCTGCCTCCAAACAGACCTAAGCAAGATTCTATATGACACATGTCATCTAGGAGTTCTATTGGGGTGCGTCCAAAAGGATTTCTTAGCATATGGTATGTTCCATGCAAACCGTGCACCTATCTTGCATCAAGATTAGCACTATCTCCAAACA
This sequence comes from Sorghum bicolor, assembly GCF_000003195.3. Taxonomy (NCBI): domain Eukaryota; kingdom Viridiplantae; phylum Streptophyta; class Magnoliopsida; order Poales; family Poaceae; genus Sorghum; species Sorghum bicolor. The sequence goes on from NC_012879.2 coordinate 29,022,382, forward strand.
GATCGAACCGACCTTCCACTTGAGCCTCTTCACCTAGGATTATCATCAGGTGCTTCCATAATAGTTTGAGCCTATGGTGCATTATGCGTAAACCATGCACCAATCTTGCACCTAAACTAACACTGTCTCCAAACAGATTGAAGCGCGATTCCAAATGACACACATGATCTAGGAGTTCTATCGGGTGCATCCAAATTGAATTATGAGAACATGGTACGTTCCATGCAAACCGTACACCTATCTTTCATCAAGATTAGCACTATCTCCAAACAGACCGAACCGGGCTTTCACTTGAGCCTCTTCACCTAGGAGTACCATCGGGAACTTCCACAACAATATCTAAGCCTATAGTGCACTGGGCACAAACCATGAAGTATCTTGCACCGAAACTAATACTATCTCCAACTGGAACGAAGCGAGATTCCATATGATACACTTCATCTAGTAGTTCCATCGGGTGCATCTACAGTTCCATCGGGTGTGTCCAAATTGATTTCTGAGCATATGGTATGTTCCAAGCAAACCGTGCACCTATCTTGCATCAAGATTAGAACTATCTCCAAACAGACAGAACCAAGATTCCACATGAGCCTCTTCACCAAGGAGTACCATCGCGTGCGTCCAAAATATTTTCTTAGCCTACGGTGCATTTGGCACAAACCGTGTACCTATCTTGCACTGAAACTAACACTATCTCGAAAGAGACCGAAGTGAGATTCTATATGACACACGTCATCTAGGAGTTCTATTAGGTGCTTCCAAATATATTTCTAAGCATATGGTACGTTCGATTCAATTCGTGTACCTATCTTGCATCTATATTAGAACTATCTCCAAACAAAGCAAACTGAGCTTCCACTTGAGCCCCTTTACCCAGGAGTGTTATCGAGTGCATCCAAAATAGTTTCTTAGCCTATGATGCATTAGGCGCAAACTGTGTACCTATCTTGCACCAAAACTACCTCTGTCTCCAAACAGACCTAAGCGAGATTCTATATGACACATGTCATGTATGAGTTCTATTGGGGTGCGTCCAAAAGGATTTCTTAGCATAGGGTATGTTCCATGCAAACCGTGCACCTATCTTGCATCAAGATTAGCACTATCTCCAAATAGATCGAACCGACCTTCCACTTGAGCCTCTTCACCTAGGATTATCATTAGGTGCTTCCATAATGGTTTCTGAGCCTATGGTGCATTATGCGCAAACCAGGCACCAATCTTGCACCTAAACTAACACTGTCTCCAAACAGATTGAAGCGAGATTCCAAATGACACACATGATCTAGGAGTTCTATCGGGTGCGTCCAAATTGATTTATGAGAACATGGTACGTTCCATGCAAACCGTACACATATCTTTCATCAAGATTAGCACTATCTCCAAACAGACCGAACCGGGCTTTCACTTGAGCCTCTTCACCTAGGAGTACCATCGGGAACTTCCACAACAATTCTTGAGCCTATCTGGTGCACTGGGCACAAACCATGCAACTATCTTGCATCGAAACTAATACTATCTCCAACTGGACCGAAGCGAGATTCCATATGATACACTTTATCTAGTAGTTCCATCGGGTGCATCTACAGTTCCATCGGGTGTGTCCAAATTGATTTCTGAGCATATGGTATGTTCCATGCAAACCGTGCACCTACCTTGCATCAAGATTAGAACTATCTCCAAACAGACAGAACCAAGGTTCCACATGAGCCTCTTCACCAAGGAGTACCATCGCGTGCATCCAAAATAGTTTCTTGGCCTAAGGTGCATTTGGCACAAACCGTGTACCTATCTTGCACCGAAACTAACACTATCTCCAAAGAGACCGAAGTGAGATTCTATATGACACGCATCATCTAGGAGTTCTATTTGCTGCTTCCAAATATATTTCTAAGCATATGGAATGTTCAATGCAATTCGTGCACCTATCTTGCATCAAGATTAGCACTATCACCAAACAAAGCAAACTGAGCTTCCACTTGAGCCCATTTACCCAAGAGTATCATCAGGTGCATCCAAAATGGTTTCTTAGCCTATGATGCATTAGGCGCAAACTGTGTACCTATCTTGCACCAAAACTAACTTTGTCTCCAAACAGACCAAAGCGAGATTCTATATGACACATGTCATCCAGGAGTTCTATTGGGGTGTGTCCAAATGGATTTCTTAGCATATGGTATGTTCCATGCAAACCGTGCACCTATCTTGCATTAAGATTAGCACTATCTCCAAACAGATCGAACTGACCTTCCACTTGAGCCTCTTCACCTAGGATTATCATCGGGTGCTTCCATATTGGTTTCTGAGCCTATGGTGCATTATGCGCAAACCATGCACCAATCTTGCACCTAAACTAACACTGTCTCCAAACATATTGAAGCGAGATTCCATATGACACACATGATTTAGGAGTTCTATCGGGTGCGTCCAAATTGATTTCTAAGAATATGGTACGTTCCATGCACACCCGTACACCTATCTTTCATCAAGATTAGCACTATCTCCAAACAGACCGAACTGAACTTTCACTTGAGCCTCTTCACCTAGGAGTACCATCGGTAACTTCCACAACGATTTTTGAGCCTATGGTGCACTGGGCACAAACCATGCAACTATCTTGCAACGAAACTAATACTATCTCCAACTAGACTAAAGCGAGATTCCATATCATACACTTCATCTAGTAGTTCCATCGGGTGCATCTACAGTTCCATCGGGTGTGTCCAAATTGATTTCTGAGCATATGGTATGTTCCAGGCAAACCGTGCACCTATCTTGCATCAAGATTAGAACTATCTCCAAACAGACAGAACCAAGATTCCACTTGAGCCTCTTCACAAAGGAGTACCATCATGTGCGTCCAAAATAGTTTCTTAGCCTACAGTGCATTAGGCACAAACCGTGTACCTATCTTGCACCGAAACAAACACTATCTCCAAAGAGACCGAAGTGAGATTCTATATGACACACGTCATCTAGGAGTTCTATTGGTTGCTTCCAAATATATTTCGAAGCAAATGGTACGTTCCATGCAATTTGTGTACTTATCTTACATCAAGATTAGCACTATCTCCAAACAAAAGCAAACTGAGCTTACACTTGAGCCCCTTTACCCAGGAGTATCATCGGGTGCATCCAAAATGGTTTCTTAGCCTATGATGCATTAGTCGCAAACTGTGTACCTATCTTGCACCAAAACTAACTCTGTCTCCAAACAGACCGAAGCGAGATTCCATATGACACATGTCATCTAGGAGTACTATTGGGGTGCGTCCAAATGGATTTCTTAGCATATGGTATGTTCCATGCAAACAGTGCACCTATCTTGCATCAAGATTAGCACTATCTCCAAACAGATCGAACCGACTTTCCACTTGGGCCTCTTCACCTAGGATTATCATCGGGTGCTTGCATAATGGTTTCTGAGCCTATGGTGCATTATGCGCAAACCATGCACCAATCTTGCACCTAAACTAACACTGTCTCCAAACAGATTGAAGCGAGATTCCATATGACACACATGATCTAGGAGTTCTAACGGGTGCGTCCAAATTGATTCCTGAGAATATGGTACGTTCCATGCAAACCGTGCACCTATCTTTCATCAAGATTAGCACAATCTCCAAACAGACCGAACCGAGCTTTCACTTGAGCCTCTTCACCTAGGAGTACCATCGGGAACTTCCACAACGATTTCTGAGCCTATGGTGCACTGGGCACAAATCATGCAACTATCTTGCACCGAAACTAATACTATCTCCAACAGGACCGAAGCGAGATTCCATATGATACACTTCATCTAGTAGTTCCATCGGGTGCATCTATAGTTCCATCGGGTGTGTAAAATTGATTTCTGAGCATATGGTATGTTCCATGCAAACCGTGCACCTATCTTGCATCAAGATTAGAACTATCTCCAAACAGACAGAACCAAGGTTCAACATGAGCCTCTTCACCAAGGAATACCATCGCGTGCGTCCAAAATAGTTTCTTAGCCTATGGTGCATTAGGTTGAAACCGTGTACCTATCTTGCACCAAAACTAACACTATATCGAAAGAGACCGAAGTGAGATTCTATATGACACACATCATCTAGGAGTTCCATTGGGTGCTTCCAAATATATTTCTAAGCATATGGTACGTTCGATGCAATTCGTGCACCTATCTTGCATCTAGATTAGGACTATCTCCAAACAAAGCAAACTGAGCTTCCACTTGAGCCCCTTTACCCAGGAGTATCACCGAGTGCATCCAAAATGGTTTCTTAGCCTATGATGCATTAGGCGCAAACTATGTACCTATCTTGCACCAAAACTACCTCTGCCTCCAAACAGACCTAAGCAAGATTCTATATGACACATGTCATCTAGGAGTTCTATTGGGGTGCGTCCAAATGGATTTCTTAGCATATGGTATGTTCCATGCAAACCGTGCACCTATCTTGCATCAAGATTAGCACTATCTCCAAACAGATCGAACCGACCTTCCACTTGAGCCTCTTCACCTAGGATTATCATCAGGTGCTTCCATAATAGTTTCTGAGCCTATGGTGCATTATGCGTAAACCATGCACCAATCTTGCACCTAAACTAACACTGTCCCCAAACAGATTGAAGCGCGATTCCAAATGACACACATGATCTAGGAGTTCTATCGGGTGCATCCAAATTGATTTATGAGAACATGGTACGTTCCATGCAAACCGTACACCTATCTTTCATCAAGATTAGCACTATCTCCAAACAGACCGAACCGGGCTTTCACTTGAGCCTCTTCACCTAGGAGTACCATCGGGAACTTCCACAACAATTTCTGAGCCTATAGTGCACTGGGCACAAACCATGCAAGTATCTTGCACCGAAACTAATACTATCTCCAACTGGAACGAAGCGAGATTCCATATGATACACTTCATCTAGTAGTTCCATCGGGTGCATCTACAGTTCCATCGGGTGTGTCCAAATTGATTTCTGAGCATATGGTATGTTCCAAGCAAACCGTGCACCTATCTTGCATCAAGATTAGAACTATCTCCAAACAGACAGAACCAAGATTCCACATGAGCCTCTTCACCAAGGAGTACCATCGCGTGCGTCCAAAATATTTTCTTAGCCTACGGTGCATTAGGTTGAAACCGTGTACCTATCTTGCACTGAAACTAACACTATCTCGAAAGAGACCGAAGTGAGATTCTATATGACACACGTCATCTAGGAGTTCTATTAGGTGCTTCCAAATATATTTCTAAGCATATGGTACGTTCGATTCAATTCGTGTACCTATCTTGCATCTATATTAGGACTATCTCCAAACAAAGCAAACTGAGCTTCCACTTGAGCCCCTTTACCCAGGAGTGTTATCGAGTGCATCCAAAATAGTTTCTTAGCCTATGATGCATTAGGCGCAAACTGTGTACCTATCTTGCACCAAAACTACCTCTGTCTCCAAACAGACCTAAGCGAGATTCTATATGACACATGTCATGTATGAGTTCTATTGGGGTGCGTCCAAAAGGATTTCTTAGCATAGGGTATGTTCCATGCAAACCGTGCACCTATCTTGCATCAAGATTAGCACTATCTCCAAATAGATCGAACCGACCTTCCACTTGAGCCTCTTCACCTAGGATTATCATTAGGTGCTTCCATAATGGTTTCTGAGCCTATGGTGCATTATGCGCAAACCATGCACCAATCTTGCACCTAAACTAACACTGTCTCCAAACAGATTGAAGCGAGATTCCAAATGACACACATGATCTAGGAGTTCTATCGGGTGCGTCCAAATTGATTTATGAGAACATGGTACGTTCCATGCAAACCGTACACATATCTTTCATCAAGATTAGCACTATCTCCAAACAGACCGAACCGGGCTTTCACTTGGGCCTCTTCACCTAGGAGTACCATCGGGAACTTCCACAACAATTTCTGAGCCTATCTGGTGCACTGGGCACAAACCATGCAACTATCTTGCATCGAAACTAATACTATCTCCAACTGGACCGAAGCGAGATTCCATATGATACACTTTATCTAGTAGTTCCATCGGGTGCATCTACAGTTCCATCGGGTGTGTCCAAATTGATTTCTGAGCATATGGTATGTTCCATGCAAACCGTGCACCTACCTTGCATCAAGATTAGAACTATCTCGAAACAGACAGAACCAAGGTTCCACATGAGCCTCTTCATCAAGGAGTACCATCGCGTGCATCCAAAATAGTTTCTTAGCCTATGGTGCATTTGGCACAAACCGTGTACCTATCTTGCACCGAAACTAACACTATCTCCAAAGAGACCGAAGTGAGATTCTATATGACACGCATCATCTAGGAGTTCTATTTGCTGCTTCCAAATATATTTCTAAGCATATGGAATGTTCGATGCAACTCGTGCACCTATCTTGCATCAAGATTAGCACTATCACCAAACAAAGCAGACTAAGCTTCCACTTGAGCCTCTTTACCCAAGAGTATCATCAGGTGCATCCAAAATGGTTTCTTAGCCTATGATGCATTAGGCGCAAACTGTGTACCTATCTTGCACCAAAACTAACTTTGTCTCCAAACAGACCAAAGCGAGATTCTATATGACACATGTCATCCAGGAGTTCTTTTGGGGTGTGTCCAAATGGATTTCTTAGCATATGGTATGTTCCATGCAAACCGTGCACCTATCTTGCATTAAGATTAGCACTATCTCCAAACTGATCGAACTGACCTTCCACTTGAGCCTCTTCACCTAGGATTATCATCGGGTGCTTCCATATTGGTTTCTGAGCCTATGGTGCATTATGCGCAAACCATGCACCAATCTTGCACCTAAACTAACACTGTCTCCAAACATATTGCAGCGAGATTCCATATGACACACATGATCTAGGAGTTCTATCGGGTGCGTCCAAATTGATTTCTAAGAATATGGTACGTTCCATGCACACCCGTACACCTATCTTTCATCAAGATTAGCACTGTCTCCAAACAGACCGAACTGAACTTTCACTTGAGCCTCTTCACCTAGGAGTACCATCGGTAACTTCCACAACGATTTTTGAGCCTATGGTGCACTGGGCACAAACCATGCAACTATCTTGCAACGAAACTAATACTATCTCCAACTAGACTAAAGCGAGATTCCATATCATACACTTCATCTAGTAGTTCCATCGGGTGCATCTACAGTTCCATCGGGTTTGTCCAAATTGATTTCTGAGCATATGGTATGTTCCAGGCAAACCGTGCACCTATCTTGCATCAAGATTAGAACTATCTCCAAACAGACAGAACCAAGATTCCACTTGAGCCTCTTCACAAAGGAGTACCATCATGTGCGTCCAAAATAGTTTCTTAGCCTACAGTGCATTAGGCACAAACCGTGTACCTATCTTGCACCGAAACAAACACTATCTCCAAAGAGACCGAAGTGAGATTCTATATGACACACGTCATCTAGGAGTTCTATTGGTTGCTTCCAAATATATTTCGAAGCAAATGGTACGTTCCATGCAATTTGTGTACTTATCTTACATCAAGATTAGCACTATCTCCAAACAAAAGCAAACTGAGCTTCCACTTGAGCCCCTTTACCCAGGGGTATCATCGGGTGCATCCAAAATGGTTTCTTAGCTTATGATGCATTAGTCGCAAACTGTGTACCTATCTTGCACCAAAACTAACTCTGTCTCCAACAGACCGAAGCGAGATTCCATATGACACATGTCATCTAGGAGTACTATTGGGGTGCGTCCAAATGGATTTCTTAGCATATGGTATGTTCCATGCAAACAGTGCACCAATCTTGCATCAAGATTAGCACTATCTCCAAACAGATCGAACCGACCTTCCACTTGAGCCTCTTCACCTAGGATTATCATCGGGTGCTTGCATAATGGTTTCTGAGCCTATGGTGCATTATGCGCAAACCATGCACCAATCTTGCACCTAAACTAACACTGTCTCCAAACAGATTGAAGCGAGATTCCATATGACACACATGATCTAGGAGTTCTATCGGGTGCGTCCAAATTGATTCCTGAGAATATGGTACGTTCCATGCAAACCGTGCACCTATCTTTCATCAAGATTAGCACAATCTCCAAACAGACCGAACCGAGCTTTCACTTGAGCCTCTTCACCTAGGAGTACCATCAGGAACTTCCACAACGATTTCTGAGCCTATGGTGCACTGGGCACAAATCATGCAACTATCTTGCTCCGAAACTAATACTATCTCCAACTAGACCGAAGCGAGATTCCATATGATACACTTCATCTAGTAGTTCCATCGGGTGCATCTATAGTTCCATCGGGTGTGTAAAATTGATTTCTGAGCATATGGTATGTTCCATGCAAACCGTGCACCTATCTTGCATCAAGATTAGAATTATCTCCAAACAGACAGAACCAAGATTACATGAGCCTCTTCACCAAGGAGTACCATCGCGTGCGTCCAAAATTATTTCTTAGCCTATGGTGCATTAGGCAGAAACCGTGTACCTATCTTGCACCGAAACTGACACTATCTCCAAAGAGACCGAAGTGAGATTATATATGACACACGTCATCTAAGAGTTCTATTGGGTGCTTCCAAATATATTTCTAAGCATATGGTACGTTTGATGCAATTCGTGCACCTATCTTGCATCAAGATTAGCACTATCTCCAAACAAAGCAAACTGAGCTTCCACTTGAGCCCCTTTTCCCAGGAGTATCATCGGGTGCATCCAAAATGGTTTCTTAGCCTATGATGCATTAGGCGCAAACTGTGTACCTATCTTGCACCAAAACTAACTCTGTCTCCAAACAGACCAAAGTGAGATTCTATATGACACATGTCATCTAGGAGTTCTATTGGGTTGCGTCCAAATGGATTTCTTAGCATATGGTATGTTCCATGCAAACCGTGCACCTATCTTGCATCAAGATTAGCACTATGTCCAAATAGGTCGAACCGACCTTCCACTTGAGCCTCTTCACCTAGGATTATCATCGGGTGCTTGCATAATGGTTTCTGAGCCTATGGTGCATTATGCGCAAACCATGCACCAATCTTGCACCTAAACTAACACTGTCTCCAAACAGATTGAAGCGAGATTCCATACGAAACACATGATCTAGGAGTTCTATCGGGTGCGTCCAAATTGATTTCTGAGAATATGGTACGTTCCATGCAAACCGTGCACCTATCTTGCATCAAGATTAGCACTATCTCCAAACAGATCGAACTGACCTTCCACTTGAGCCTCTTCACCTAAGATTATCATCGGGTGCTTCCATAATGGTTTCTGAGCCTATGGTGCATTATGTGCAAACCATGCACCAATCTTGCACCTAAACTAACACTATCTCCAAACAGATTGAAGCGAGATTCCATATGACACACATGATCTAGGAGTTCTATCGGGTGCGTCCAAATTGATTTCTGCGAATATGGTACGTTCCATCCAAACCGTACACCTATCTTTCACCAAGATTAGCACAATCTCCAAACAGACCGAACCGAGCTTTCACTTGAGCCTCTTCACCTACGAGTACCATCAGGAACTTCCACAACGATTTCTGAGCCTATGGTGCACTGGGCACAAATCATGCAACTATCTTGCTCCGAAACTAATACTATCTCCAACTGGACCGAAGCGAGATTCCATATGATACACTTCATCTAGTAGTTCCATCGGGTGCATCTATAGTTCCATCGGGTCTGTCCAAATTGATTTCTGAGCATATGGTATGTTCCATGCAAACCGTGCACCTATCTTGCATCAAGATTAGAACTATCTCCAAATAGACAGAACCAAGATTCCACATCAGCCTCTTCACCAAGGAGTACCATCGCGTGCGTCCAAAATATTTTCTTAGCCTATGGTGCATTAGGCACAAACCGTGTACCTATCTTGCACCGAAACTAACACTATCTCCAAAGAGACCGAAGTGAGATTATATATGACACACGTCATCTAAGAGTTCTATTGGGTGCTTCCAAATATATTTCTAAGCATATGATACGTTTGATGCAATTCGTGCACCTATCTTGCATCAAGATTAGCACTATCTCCAAACAAAGCAAACTGAGCTTCCACTTGAGCCCCTTTACCCAGGAGTATCATCGGGTGCATCCAAAATGGTTTCTTAGCCTATGATGCATTAGGTGCAAAGTGTGTACCTATCTTGCACCAAAACTAACTCTGTCTCCAAACAGACCAAAGCGAGATTCTATATGACACATGTCATCTAGGAGTTCTATTGGGGTGCGTCCAAATGGATTTCTTAGCATATGGTATGTTCCATGCAAACCGTGCACCTATCTTGCATCAAGATTAGAACTATCTCCAAATAGACAGAACCAAGATTCCACATGAGCCTCTTCACCAAGGAGTACCATCGTGTGCATCCAAAATAGTTTCTTAGCCTGTGGTGCATTAGGCAGAAACCGTGTACCTATCTTGCACCGAAACTAACACTATCTCCAAAGAGACCGAAGTGAGATTATATATGACACACGTCATCTAAGAGTTCTATTGGGTGCTTCCAAATATATTTCTAAGCATATGGTACGTTTGATGCAATTCGTGCATCTATCTTGCATCAAGATTAGCACTATCTCCAAACAAAGCAAACTGAGCTTCCACTTGAGCCCCTTTACCCAGGAGTATCATCGGGTGCATCCAAAATTGTTTCTTAGCCTATGATGCATTAGGCGCAAACTGTGTACCTATCTTGCACCAAAACTAACTCTGTCTCCAAATAGACCAAAGCGAGATTCTATATGACACATGTCATCTAGGATTTCTATTGGGGTGCATCCAAATGGATTTCTTAGCATATGGTATGTTCCATGCAAACCGTGCACCTATCTTGCATCAAGATTAGCACTGTCTCCAAATAGATCGAACCGACCTTCCACTTGAGCATCTTCACCTAGGATTATCATCGGGTGCTTGCATAATGGTTTCTGAGCCTATGGTGCATTATGCGCAAACCATGCACCAATCTTGCTCCTAAACTAACACTGTCTCCAAACAGATTGAAGCGAGATTCCATACGAAACACATGATCTAGGAGTTCTATTAGGTGCGTCCAAATTGATTTATGAGAATATGGTACGTTCCATGCAAACCGTGCACCTATCTTGCAACAAGATTAGCACTATCTCCAAACAGATCGAACTGACCTTCCACTTGAGCCTCTTCACCTAGGATTATCATCGGGTGTTTCCATCATGGTTTCTGAGCCTATGGTGCATTATGCGCAAACCATGCACCAATCTTGCACCTAAACTAACACTGTCTCCAAACAGATTGAAGCGAGATTCCATATGACACACATGATCTAGGAGTTCTATCGGGTGCGTCCAAATTGATTTCTGAGAATATGGTACGTTCCATGCAAACCGTACACCTATCTTTCATCAAGATTAGCACTATCTCCAAACAGACCGAACCGAGCTTTCACTTGAGCCTCTTCACCTAGGAGTACCATCTTGTGTGTCCAAAATAGTTTCTTACCCTATGGTGCATTAGGCACAAACTGTGTACCTATCTTGCACCGAAACTAACACTATCTCCAAAGAGACCGAAGTGAGATTCTATATGACACACGTCATCTAGGAGTTCTATTGAGTGCTTCCAAATATATTTCGAAGTATATGGTACGTTCCATGCAATTCGTGCACCTATCTTGCATCAAGATTAGCACTATCTCCAAACAAAAGCAAACGGAGCTTCCACTTGAGCCCCTTTACCCAGGAGTATCATCGGGTGCATCCAAAATGGTTTCTTAGCCTATGATGCATTAGGCGCAAACTGTGTACCTATCTTGCACCAAAACTAACTCTGTCTCCAAACAGACCAAAGTGAGATTCCATATGACACATGTCATATAGGAGTTCTATTGCGGTGCGTCCAAATGGATTTCCTAGCATATGGTATGTTCCATGCAAACCGTGCACCTATCTTGCATCAAGATTAGCACTATCTCCAAACAGATCGAACCAACCTTCCACTTGAGCCTCTTCACCTAGGATTATCATCGGGTGCTTCCATAATGGTTTCTGAGCCTATGGTGCATTATGCGCAAACCATGCACCAATCTTGCACCTAAACTAACACTATCTCCAAACAGATTGAAGCGAGGTTCCATATGACACACATGTTCTAAGAGTTCTATCGGGTGCGTCGAAATTGATTTCTAAGAATATGGTATGTTCCATGCATACCGTACACCTATCTTTCATCAAGATTAGCACTATCTCCAAACAGACCGAACCGAGCTTTCACTTGAGCCTCTTCACCTAGGAGTACCATCAGGAACTTCCACAACAATTTCTGAGCCTGTGGTGCACTGGGCACAAATCATGCAACTATCTTGCACCGAAACTAATACTCTCTCCAACTGGACCGAAGCGAGATTCCATATGATACACTTCATCTAGTAGTTCCATCGGGTGCATCTACAGTTCCATCGGGTTTGTCCAAATTGATTTCTGAGCATATGGTATGTTCCATGCAAACCGTGCACCTATCTTGCATTAAGATTAGAACTATTTCCAAACAGAAAGAACCAAGATTCCTCTTGAGCCTCTTCACCAAGGAGTACCATCTTGTGCGTCCAAAATAGTTTCTTACCCTATGGTGCATTAGGCACAAACCGTGTACCTATCTTGCACCGAAACTAACACTATCTCCAAAGAGACCGAAGTGAGATTCTATATGACACACGTCATCTAAGAGTTCTATTGAGTGCTTCCAATTATATTTCAAAGCATATGGTACGTTCCATGCAA
>NC_012879.2:29035263-29038673 GCF_000003195.3 Sorghum bicolor
TAGCCCTATGATGCATTAGGCGCAAAACTGTGTACCTATCTTGCACCAAAACTAACTCTGTCTCCAAACAGACCGAAGCGAGATTCTATATGACACATGTCATCTAGGAGTTCTTTTAAGGTGCGTCCAAATGGATTTCTTAGCATATGGTATGTTCCATGCAAACCGTGCACCTATCTTGCATCAAGCTTAGCACTATCTCCAAACAGATCGAACCGACCTTCCACTTGAGCCTCTTCACCTAGGATTATCATCGGGTGCTTGATAATGGTTTCTGAGCCTATGGTGCATTATGCGCAAACCATGCACCAATCTTGCACCTAAACTAACACTGTCTCCAAACAGATTGAAGCGAGATTCCATATGAAACACATGATCTAGGAGTTCTATCGGGTGCGTCCAAATTGATTTATGAGAATATGGTATGTTCCATGCAAACCGTGCCTTGCATCAAGATTAGAACTATCTCCAAACAGATAGAACCAAGATTCCACATGAGCCTCTTCACCAAGGAGTACCATCGCGTGCGTCCAAAATAGTTTCTTAGCCTATGGTGCACTAGGCACAAACCGTGTACCTATCTTGCACCCAAACTAACACTATCTCCAAAGAGACCGAAGTGAGATTATATATGACACACATCATCTAAGAGTTCTAATGGGTGCTTCCAAATATATTTCTAAGCATATGGTACGTTCGATGCAATTCGTGCACCTATCTTGCATCAAGATTAGCACTATCTCCAAACAAAGCAAACTGAGCTTCCACTTGAGCCCCTTTACCCAGGAGTTTCATCGGTTGCATCCAAAATGGTTTATTAGCCTTAGGCACAAACTGTGTACCTATCTTGCACCAAAACTAACTCTGTCTCCAAACAGACCAAAGCGAGATTCTATATGACACATGTCATCTAGGAGTTCTATTGGGGTGCGTCCAAATGGATTTCTTAGCATATGGTATTTTCCATGCAAACCGTGCACCTATCTTGCATCAAGATTAGCACTATCTCCAAATAGATCGAACCGACCTTCCACTTGAGCCTCTTCACCTAGGATTATCATCGGGTGCTTGCATAATGGTTTCTGAGCCTATGGTGCATTGTGCGCAAACCATGCACCAATCTTGCACCTAAACTAACACTGTCTCCAAACAGATTGAAGTGAGATTCCATATGAAACACATGATCTAGGAGTTCTATCGGGTGCGTCCAAATTGATTAATGAGAATATGGTATGTTCCATGCAAACTGTGCACCTATCTTGCATCAGGATTAGCACTATCTCCAAACAGATCGAACCGACCTTCCACTTGAGCCCCTTCACCTAGGATTATCATCGGGTGTTTCCATAATGGTTTCTGAGCCTATGGTGCATTATGCGCAAACCATGCACGAATCTTGCACCTAAACTAACACTATCTCCAAACAGATTGAAGCAAGATTCCATATGACACACATGATCTAGGAGTTCTATCGGGTGCGTCCAAATTGATTTCTGAGAATATGGTACGTTCCATCCAAACCGTACACCTATCTTTCATCAAGATTAGCACAATCTCGAAACAGACCGAACCGAGCTTTCACTTGAGCCTCTTCACCTAGGAGTACCATCGGGAACTTCCACAACGATTTCTGAGCCTATGGTGCACTGGGCACAAATCATGCAACTATCTTGCTCCGAAATTAATACTATCTCCAACTGGACCGAAGCGAGATTCCATATGATACACTTCATCTAGTAGTTCCATCGGGTGCATCTATAGTTCCATCGGGTGTGTCCAAATTGATTTCTGAGCATATGGTATGTTCCACGCAAACCGTGCCTTGCATCAAGATTAGAACTATCTCCAAACAGACAGAACCAAGATTCCACATGAGCCTCTTCACCAAGGAGTACCATCGCGTGCGTCCAAAATAGTTTCTTAGCCTATGGTGCATTAGGCACAAACCGTGTACCTATCTTGCACCGAAACTAACACTATCTCCAAAGAGACCGAAGTGAGATTATATATGACACACGTCATCTAAGAGTTCTAATGGGTGCTTCCAAATATATTTCTAAGCATATGGTACGTTCGATGCAATTCGTGCACCTATCTTGCATCAAGATTAGCACTATCTCCAAACAAAGTAAACTGAGCTTCCACTTGAGCCCCTTTACCCAGGAGTATCATCGGGTGCATCCAAAATGGTTTATTAGCCTTAGGCACAAACTGTGTACCTATCTTGCACCAAAACTAACTCTGTCTCCAAACAGACCAAAGCGAGATTCTATATGACACATGTCATCTAGGAGTTCTATTGGGGTGCGTCCAAATGGATTTCTTAGCATATGGTATTTTCCATGCAAACCGTGCACCTATCTTGCATCAAGATTAGCACTATCTCCAAATAGATCGAACCGACCTTCCACTTGAGCCTCTTCACCTAGGATTATCATCGGGTGCTTGCATAATGGTTTCTGAGCCTGTGGTGCATTATGCGCAAACCATGCACCAATCTTGCACCTAAACTAACACTGTCTCCAAACAGATTGAAGTGAGATTCCATATGAAACACATGATCTAGGAGTTCTATCGAGTTCGTCCAAATTGATTTCTGAGAATATGGTACGTTCCATGCAAACCGTGCACCTATCTTGCATCAAGATTAGCACTATCTCCAAACAGATCGAACCGACCTTCCACTTGAGCCTCTTCACCTAGGATTATCATCGGGTGCTTCCATAATGGTTTCTGAGCGTATGGTGCATTATGCGCAAACCATGCACCAATCTTGCACCTAAACTAACACTATCTCCAAACAGATTGAAGCGAGATTCCATATGACACACATGATCTAGGAGTTCTATCGGGTGCGTCCAAATTGATTTCTGAGAATATGGTACGTTCCATCCAAACCGTACACCTATCTTTCACCAAGATTAGCACAATCTCCAAACAGACCGAACCGAGCTTTCACTTGAGCCTCTTCACCTAGGAGTACCATCGGGAACTTCCACAACGATTTCTAAGCCTATGGTGCACTGGGCACAAATCATGCAACTATCTTGCTCCGAAACTAATACTATCTCCAACTGGACCGAAGCGAGATTCCATATGATACACTTCATCTAGTAGTTCCATCAGGTGCATCTATAGTTCCATCAGGTGTGTCCAAATTGATTTCTGAGCATATGGTATGTTCCATGCAAACGGTGCACCTATCTTGCATCAAGATTAGAACTATCTCCAAACAGACAGAACCAAGATTCCACATGAGCCTCTTCACCAAGGAGTACCATCGCGTGCGTCCAAAATAGTTTCTTAGCCTATGGTGCATTAGGCACACACCGTGTACCTATCTGCACCGAAACTAACACTATCTCCAAAGAGCGGGGTATAATCGATGCTTTTCCCGTAAGGGGTGCGGT